>NW_024070186.1:152938820-152976740 GCF_014754425.2 Oryx dammah | reverse complement strand
GGGAGGGAGAGAGGAGGAAGGGCGGAAAGGAGGAAGGGAGGAGAGGAGGGGAGGAGGGAGAGAGGAAGGGAGGAGGAAGGGAGGAAGGGAGGGGAGGGTGGAAGGGAGGAGGGAGGGGAGGGAGGGGAGGAGCAAGGGAAGGAGGGAGGTCATGTTGGAGAAACCAATCTGGAAAGGCTACGTACTGTATGATTTCAACTATATGACATTTAGTAAAAGGCAAAATTGTGGAGAAAATAAAAAAGATCAGCGGTTGCCTGGGGTAAGGGGAACGGAAGTACAGAGACAAAGCAGAGATGATTTTTAGGCCAGGGAAAATACTCTGTATGATATTATAATGATGGCCACTTGGCATTATGCATTTGCCTAAACCCATAGAAAGGACAATACCAAGAGTTAACCTTAAAGTAAAATTACAGACTTTGAGTGATTATGATGTGTCCATGTAGGTTCATCCGTGGTAAAAATACACATATGCCATTTTGATGACTTAAGTTGATAATGCGGGAGGCTATGCGTGTGTATGGGAAATCTCTGCAACTCCTCAATTTCACTGTAAATCTAGAACCTCTCTTTTAAAAATTAACTCTCTTAAAAAATCAAAAAGTCGGTATGATGCTGATCAGAGGTAAAAGCAAGTGTTGGCCCCAGTGTTGTGAGATGCCTCTCCTGGCAGGCTGTCTCTACATTCTTCCCCCAGTTATTCACACCACAATAACCAATGTGTGGGAGGCCCACCACTGGGCACAGATTTTTTACTAGACAGGGAAAGTAGACTTTTACTACTCTTTCACTGTAACACGGCCATTTATCCCCTTCTGCAAAAGAAAACAATTAGGTCATGACGACAAAGCAAGGTCCAGAGAAGTTAAATAGCTTGCCTGAGGGGCTTCCCTGGTGGTCCAGTGGTTAGGACTCCACACACCTCGGCAGCAGGCCCAAGTTCAATTCCTGGATCCCTGTTCAGGAAACTAAGATCTCACAAACCCCGAGGCATGGCCAAAAAAATAAAAAAGCTTGCTTGAGGCCACCCAGCCAATGGCATGCTTGTATTCTGACCCCCAGTCTCTCTAATACCAAGGATTATATTTTTGTCATCAGATCTCCTAACTGCATTTTGCCCTTGAGTTGTCAAGAGTAAAATCTACAGGGGGAGAATCTATCTCTTTAACTACACTGGACTGTCTCACACTGGATTCCAGTGATAACATCTCTTCAAATACAATGGCTCAAGTGGGATAAAGATTTATTTCTGTGTCATGAAATAGTCCAGACAAGGAGTGCAGGGATGCAGCTCAAGTGTGTGTGGAGCCAAGACATTTTCATCCTTTGCTTTTCCATCCGTAAGCAGCTTCTCCTTGAACAAGTTGTCAGGGATTGCTCTCCATCACCTCCACATTCCAGCCCATGAGAAAGGGCTGAAGCAGGAAGGGAGTATGGGTGTCTTTGAGAAGTTGCACACTCAATTTCTGCTCACATCCCAGTGACCCAACTTGACCATACAGTTGGTCATAATTGTAGCCTACAAGGGAGGCTGGAAAACATAATCTTTTTAACTAGATTACTCAAGCTGATAACAAAGGTCCTTCTAGTCAAAGCTATGGTTTTTCCAGTAGTCATGTATGGATGTGAGAGTTGGACTATAAAGAAAGCTGAGCACTGAAGAATTGATGCTTTTGAACTGTGGTGTTGGAGAAGACTCTTGAGAGTCCCTGGGACTGCAAGGAGATCAAACCAGTCCATTATAATGGAAATCAGTCCTGAATTTTCATTGGAAGGACTGATCCTGAAGCTGAAATGCCAATACTTTGGCCACCTGATGTGAAGAACCGACTCATTGGAAAAGACCGTGACGCTGGGAAAGATTGAAGGCAGGAGGAGAAGGGGACAACAGAGGATGAGATGGTTGGACGGTATCACCAACTCGATGGACATGAGTTTGAGTACGCTCTGGGGGTTGGTGATGGACAGGGAGGCCTGGCGTGCTACAGTCCATGGGGTGGCAAAGAGTCAGACACGACTGAGCAACTGAACTGAATTGAACTGAACTGACTCAAGCTGAAACTTCTGTTCCTATGGAAGGGAATAAAGGATATCGTGGGAGACAATGGCAGTCCCTATCACAAAATTAATAGAGATTTCCTTAATCAGAGCACATACAGAAGAGATGTAAGTTTGCCTGGGAAGAGAGAATAAACAGGATTGGAGATTCTCTGATCTGTTTCCAAAACGTGTGCTCTTGGTCTTCACAGTGACTGCCTTAGTTTGGGTCCTGAAGCCTCTGGACTGTTTCACTTGTTTCATAATAGGTCTTTTTAGCTCCTGTTTCTTTCTCATATAATTCCCTACATCACCAACAATATTCTAAATTGTATCCTAAAAATCAAATTTAATTGTGTCAGTTCCCTGCTTAAAATCTTTTGATGGCTTCCCACTGTGTAGAGGACTGAGTGCAATCTGCTAAGCCAACCACTGGAACCCGGTCAACTTTTAAATTTGTATTTTATTTATTTATTTTCAGCTGTGCTGAGTCTGTTGCCATGAGGGCTTTCTCTAGCTGCGATGAGAGGAGGCTACTCTTCACTGTGGTGCACAGGCTCCTCATTTGCAGTGGCTTCCCTTGTTGCAGAGCACAGGCTCGAGGGACGTGGGTTCAGTAGTTGTGGCTGCCGGGCTCTAGAGCACAGGTTCAATAGTTGTGGTGCACAGACTTAGTTGCTCCATGGCACGTGGGATCGTCCCAGTCAGGGATCAAACCCTTGTCTCCTGCATCAGCAGGTGGACCCTGGTCAACTTTTAACTCTCATCTTTGGCCGCCCTCACATCTTTACCATGAGCTGTAGGCAGATGGAGACAATCAGTTCAGTTCAGTTCAGTCGCTCAGTCGTGTCCGACTCTTTGTGATCCCATGGACTGTAACACGCCAGGCCTCCCTGTCCATCGTGAACTCCTAGAGCTTACTCAAACTCATGTCCATTGAGTCGGTGATGCCATCCAACCATCTCATCCTCTGTCGTCCCCTTCTCCTCCTGCCTTCAATATTTCCCAGCATCAGGGTCTTTTCCAATGAGTCAGCTCGTCACATCAGGTGGCCAAAGTATTGGAGCTTCAGCTTCAACATCCGTCCTTCCAATGAATATTCAGGACTGATTTCATTTAGGATGGACTGGTTGGATGGAGACAATAGGAATTCTCAAAATGCCACACCCTCCTGCTTGTATTGTATGTTTCGTTGACCTTATGTATGATGCTCCTTCTGCCTGGAAGCCTATCCCTGCTCCGTCCTTTAGGTCAACCCAGTCTTCAAGGGCTGAGGCTTAACATGTAGCTTCAATGTTTTCCTCTTCTTTGAGCCCCCCAGGTAGGGTCGGTCACCCAGAAGGTGGTGAGAAGTTGGGGGGCCTTGGAGGCAGACACCCTGGATGCAGAACCCACTCTGCCACTTACTAACTGGGTGAACCTGAACAATTTCTTAAACCTCATTTTTCTAAACTATAGGGTACAGCTAATCATACCTACCTCGTGTCATTATTATGAAAATTATATAAGATTTGCATATATGATTCCTGACTCATCAAAGGTGTTCAACTCATGGAACTGTTATTAAAATTATTACTCTGAGTGAGTTGGGATAAAGCTAAGCTACTGTAACAGAAATACCCTAATAAAACATGTGGGGAAATGGAATGGTTTTTCTCTTGAGATGGGTTTGGGTTATATGGGTGAATTGTTATACACTTAGGGTTTGTGTACTTCATTGTATATAAAATTTTCATCAAGAGAAAAACAAATATTGGAGTCTAGGTAATAATATGCATGCCAGCGTACTAAGGAACATATACAGATGTCTGCAATATACTTTGAATTGGGTCCAAAAAGTGAGAAAGTCTGATGGAGAGATAGTTGGGTGAAAAGATGGATAGGCTTATAATTTTTTTTTTTTGTAGTAAAATGTTAATGGTAGATACAAGCTGTGGGCATATGGCTGTCCATTGTATAATTTTTTAAACTTTGCTATATGTTTGATAATTTTCATAATAAAAATAAATAAAAAGACACAATCATAAAGTACTTTTAAAATTATAGTTGTTTTTCTCCCCCTCAAGTAACAGTGCCAAAGTGAGTATGCCAGGTTTGTGGGCAGTTCTGTTCCATCTGTTCACTCAGGGGTGCCAGGCTTGTGGGCTGGGACTCAATTTTTTCCAAGTTGTCAAGTCATTGCTCCATTATCCTCCAGACTCAAGGACATCGTCCTCATCTATGGCCAAAGCTGAATCACTCTGTCGCATTCCAAGAGAAAAACTAGAGGGGGCACACCCATCTCTTAAAGCTGATGCCCGCTGTGGACAGCATGACTTTTGTCTGCACTCCATTGTGAGAACTAAGTCACATGACCATATGCCACGGTACAGGAGGCTGGGAAATAGCTAACTCTATTGGTTAGGAAGAAGGAGAATATCCCCACCCTGTGTTCTCTGAGAACACACCAGACAGCCATTCATCACACTGTAGTCATTTGGACCCTGCAAACTCCTTGCTGGTAGAAATAGTGTTTTGCACATCTTGGAATCATCAAAACCAAATACAAGGCCTGAAATGAGAAAGGCATTGAAGAAATGTTTGCTAAATGAATTAGTGCATGAAAATAAAACTGCATAAATAAATGAGATGAGCAATGAATAGTGCTTTTTTGGACCATACATTTGTTAGTATGTATCTACTTTTATTGGTGGAAAGCAAGTCATCTCTTGATATTGTAGACCTATAATATGCCAACTCATTCAAATCAAGTAATTCTTATTGATTTAGGCTTCTTTCCCATCCCTCCTCTTTTCTCAAATTTTATCTTCATGAGGGACAAGACTTTTACGAAGTTTAGCACACAACCTACATGCCTTGGAGGAAGAAGATTTAACCTGATTAAGAATGGAAACTCTTTTCCACATTATTAAAGCAATTGAGTAACAGCAATTTGGATTAAAATAATGTAAGATGGCATATGAAAATTGTCTATTTATGACAATGAGCTCATAACACTTCTACTGGGTTACCATTTTTTAAAAATCTATGTAAGTGCTTAGAAGTAATAAAGCTGTGTTTCTTCCATTATATTCTGTAATTCTAACTTCCCCTAACTCATATTGAATTCTTTGTGCGTTGATCCAAACTATTGTGTTTTTAACTGCACTTCGCCAACATTTAATCGGAGATTTAAAGAAACATGATACTACTGTAGATGGCATTTAGCTCAAGTATTAATTGGATCACTATTGAAAAAATAGAATAGGAAAACTTTCTCAGTTTTTATTGGTTTGCCTTCTACAAGCTACAGCACTGTCCTTTCCAATTCTCAGGCATTTCCTTTTTTTTTTTTTTTTAATATTTATTTGTTTGGCTGCGTTGGGTCTTAGTTGTGGCCTGTGAGGTCTTTTGTTGTGATGCACTGACTCTGGAGTTGCAGCTCATGGGCTTGGTTGTTCCATGGCATGTGGGATCTTAGTTCCCCAGCCAGGGATCGAACCCTCATCCCTTGCATTACACAGCAGATTCTTAACCGTTGGATCACCAAGAAAGTACCTCACTTCATTTCTTTCTCTTCAATTCAGAGAGCTTCTGCTTTTCAGGATTCAAATCAAGGTCTCCATGTGTAGCTCTGTGGGGAACAGTGAATTTCCCACGTTATTTTAATGGGATCTCCTTATGTCTGATTATTGGAACTTATTTTCAGCAAGCTGGTTTGATTAGGCACATGCTAGCCCAGAAGCTACAGTGAATTTGGATGGTTCAGAAACTGACTGTCAGAAGAAAGATCTCGTTTGGGTAGGTATGAACCTGAGTTTGTACCTGGTAAGGAAACAGGGAGCCTTTGCAACAGGAGGTTAAGTAGAAAGAAGAATGGCTTACCCTGGCTTGGGGGTGAAGCAGTTGAAGGCTGCAAAGGGCAAGCAGGAGTTCGGTGGTGGAAACAGGCTTCTGGGAACAGCCTGGGATGACTGAGAGGAGACCTGTTGACCTGGACAGGAGCGAGACTAGAATGTGCCCGAGGCCTGAGATGAAGATGCTGGTCGCTTCTCATGGCAACTCTGGTCAGGTGGGTTAGTGCTGGGGCTCCACTCTGAGGGTTGCAGAGTTCAGGACCACCATAACTTTTGTCACTAATAAGTTGGGGGTCTTCCAGACCGCTCTCACTCGGACACAAATTGCAAGTTTGAGCCAAGACTGTTACTCAAAAACTAAGTTCATCTCTTGGTGGGTGTTGAGACAAGAGATACAGCCAAGACAAAGGTTGGGAGAAAGAAGGATTTAGTACTTGCAGCAAGTAAGGAAAACACCAGGGATCTTTTCCAAAACAGTGTCTTCCCAAACAGCGAAACTAGGGGAGTCTTAAGCCACAGGTATATGAATATTCATGAAGGGGTGGAAGCAATCCACAGAGTCCAAGCTTTGGTTGACTGAAGTCATGAAGGTCAGAAGTGGTCAACATCATCCTCTCTTAGGTTCCAAGTGATCTGGTGCTAGAAACGTCAGGCTAATCTTTACCGTTGAAACAGATCTGGGAGTCTTTGAAAGTCAAAGTGATAGTTGCTCAGTCATTTCTGACTCTTTGTAACCCCGTGGCCTGCAGCCCACCAAGCTCCTCTGCCCATGGAATTCTCCAGGGAAGAATACTAGAGTGGGTAACCATTCCCTTCTCCAGGGAATCTTCCTGAGCCAGGGGTAGAACCTGGGTCTTCCACATTGCAAGCAAATTCTTTACCATCTGAGCCACCAGAGAAGCCAGGTTGGGGGGTCTTTACAACTGATTTATTATCTTTGCTATCGTTACTCCTCTTGCCTGATAACAGTTACTTGTTCCTGCATTCTTTTGTTCCCTTAAGATTATTACTGAGACCTGTTCAAGGACAAACATTGTGGCCAGGCTTAGATCACAAAATGGCTTAGGTCAAAAATTACTTCTCTCATTTCAAGAAAGTCCTTTCTAGTTCTCTTCCTCCAAGGACCCTTATTCTATCTACTTACAAGACCGCCTTCAGAATTAACACAACATTATAAATCTATACTTCAATAAAATAAGTTGAAAAAAAAAAAGACTACCTTTTGGGTGCAATAAATTGCTAGAAGGACTCACAGAACTCGGAAAAGTCATTATACTTGTGGCTACATTTCATTAATATAAAAGGATTCCAGTGAAAATCAGCCAGGGGAAGAGAGTACAGGATAGGGTCCAGGAGTCATTAGATGCAAGTTGTCCCAAGAACAACTACTTCTCCATGATATAATGTGATGTGAAGCAATATGCATGAAGTATTATTAAACAGGGAAGCTCAAGCCTTTGTGTCCAGAGTCTTTATCGGGGCTGAGTCATGTAGGCACAGGTGGACATTTGCATGGCTGACTTTTGTCCCCATCTTCTCTAAGAGGCAGGTTTTGATACTGTGTGGTCCAAGGTTCCCCACCATAAATCACTGTGTTAGCACAGACTTTCTGTCATGGCCCAAGGCCTCTCAATAAGCAAAGGCACTTTTATTCAGGCAGGGCATTGACAAGGTAAATTCTATACTGCACACAGAGTCATTCATTCTTGATTAGTGGCCTTATGCCCAGAGCGTATCAGTGCATCAAATCTGTGGCAGAACATCAGACAGAATCTCAACAGCTCTTCTGCCTGAGGGTAACCTTGGAGTTATCACAGGAAGTAAAGCCCCAAAATCTGAACAAGGAATATGAGTACACATGAAGAAAAGAATCACACCCAGGACTGAGAGATCAGGAGCCTGTTCTTACTGGGTGTTTATCCTATGATGCTTAGGTAGGTCTTTCATGAAAAAAACCAAGACTGGAGTGGTTCATTTGAAAAGCTTAAAAAAATTCCAACTAAATAGATATTTGGAATCACATTGGTTGTGATGACTAACATGGACACCTGGAATTTTCCATCTCTGCATATTATACCCAGAATAACTGACACTCCGATTGTGCTGATGGACAGGAACAGGGCCTGGATGTGGGAGTAGATGGTAAGTTTCATATGGCATTCAAAGAAGGCAAGTTTCCCTTCTTCTTAGGGTGGGAAACAGGAGGGACTCCAGATGAATCTGAGCTTTCTCAAGAAGATTCTTCAGAAGCTCATGAAGAGCAGGATCTGTTCCCATGCCTGTCCTGCCAGGAGAAGAAACCACCCAAAATCAGGCTCTTCTGCCATTTCTTAGACTAGGCCATGTAGGATTGGAATGGTATTACTGAGCATGGAGCATCTCTAAAAATCCAGTGGAGGATCCTTATAGAAAGACTTTGGCAGAGCCCATAGCCAACGCATTAATTTAATCAACTTGTCCTTAGTATTTATAGACCACTTCCTATGTACTTGTCAGTGGATTCAGTTCCAGGAATATCACCATAATGCTCACTCCAAAAGAGCTTATGTTCCACCCTGAGTCAAACATATTTACTGAATGCCCACTGAGTGTAAGGTGTACATTCTCTTATTTGTCTAGGGACTATATAGGTTAGGCTTCTCTGATGGCTCAGGCAATAAAGAATCTGCCTGCAATGCAGAAGACCCAGGTTCAGTCTCTGCATCAGGAAGATCCCCCGGAGAAGGGAATGGCTACCCACTCCAGTATTTTCGCCTGGGAAAGTCTATGGACAGAGGAACTGGGTGGGCTACAGTCCATGGTGTCACAGAGTCAGATATGACTGACAGACTAACATTTTGACTTTCACTATGTAGATTATGTGATGGTGGCTTCTGACTGCTCCATGAAAGATAGTGGTTAAGATCTAGCTGTCTCTCTACGTCCTCTTCCTGAATCCATGGGTTTCTGAGCTTTGGAGAAGGTCTAGAATCCCTGGTGACCAAGAGAAGGAAAATGCTGATGTGAGTGATTAGTGGAAGGGCTGAGAAAATCAGCTAGATATCTGGCAGTAGGATAATGGCTGGAGTACCTTCTGATTGGTGAGGTTCATCCCATACAAGTTGCTAATTCTGAATATCACACTGGCTGGGTCCTGTCCTTCCAGGGATCATTCTCATCAAGGGCTTTCTCTTCTTAAGAGGAATCCTGGTCTCGATGGACAAAGATTGCCCTGAAGCAGTAGTCCCCAACCTTCCTGGCACCAGAGACTTGTTTTGTAGAAGACAGTTTTCCTACAGATAGTGGGGGAAGCGGGGGAGATGGCAGGATGGTTTAGGGATGATTCAAGGGCATTACATTTATTATGCATGTTATTTCTATTATGATTACATTATCTCCACCTCAGACCATCAGGCATTAGATCTCAGATGTTGGGGACACTTTCTGGAACCTTCCACGTTTCCCCGTGAATGGTGATTTCTCCCACCCCCACCCTCAATTTCATAAGCCCTAAAGATTCATCTTTGGGCAATGAATAAATCTTCAGAATCATTCCACTAGTTCATTCTACCTCAGGACCCCACATGGTGTTTGATTCTGATAAGGCCTCTTTGTGTACAAGAAACTCTTCTGAAATCTCACAAGAAACCAAGTCGTATTACACCACATTGTATGGGAAATCCACACTATTCTCCCCCTCTCTAGTGAGGGTAATCACTGCCAATTCCTGGTGCTTTTGTGAAAATGAGTCATTTGGAAGGGTTCCAAAAGAGGCCGAGAGAGGAGGTAGGAGATTGTGTGTTAATCGCTCAGTCATGCCTGACTCTGCGATCCCATGGATTGGGGCCCACCAGGCTCCTCCGTCCATGGGGTTTTCCAGGCATGAATACTGGAGTGAGTTGCCATTCCCTTCTCCAAGGGATCTTCCTGACCCAGGGATCGAACCCAGGTCCTGCAGTGCAGGCAGATACTTTACCATCTCAGCCACTAGGAGAGTCATGGTAGAAGATTGGATAGATGGATTTGGTGATATAAAATCACAGATTTAAATGCAGTACGCTTCATAGAGTTGTTCTTTTGATCCTTGCTGAGAGTGTTGATTAAAGAGAGAAGTTATCCAGATTTGTGACATGTGGTAATATGATTATATTATCTTTTACAATTTTATGTATTTATCTGCAGGATCTTAGTTCCCCAACCAGGCACCGAAACTGTGCCCCCTACAGTGGAAGCATCCAGTCTTAATCACTGGACCACCAAGGAAGTCCCCCACCAAAACTTTTATTTTTGACTAGATAGTATATGCCTACATTTCCAAACTCAAAATGGCATGCAAATATTCGTATTAAGAAGTTGTGCCCCCCACATATCCTTCCCTCAGAGGTAACCACTTTTGCATCATTTTGTGTTTCTTTATGCAAATATAAGCAATGAAGCTTCCTCTCTGGTTTTGGAGATCCCGCACTAGAAGAGCTTGCCCTCTCCTTGTAACCTCAAATAAGCATATACATCCCCAGCCTTGTCCACAGTTGGGGCCAAGTTGTATAATCTAGGCTCAGCCAATCAAAAACCACCTGCCCAAAGTGTGAATTGGAAGGAGGTGAAATGCAAAAGCAGGCACACCAGAAACACTGATGCCAGTGGTTCAGACTGCAGCATCTGGAGTCCAGTGCCAAGCAGGTCAGTGGTATCCACTGAGGCATTTACAAAGCCAGGTTAACAGTGAGTCCAGTGACTCTTGGCTTGCTTGCTTTCTTTTTTTGTTGTTGTTGTTGCACAGCATGTGGGAGAAGGGAGCGACCGAGGATGAGATCGTTAGATGGCATCACTGACCCAAAGGATATGAGTCTGAGCAAACCCCAGGGGACAGAGAAGGACAAGGAGGCCTGGCGTGCTGCAGTTCATGGGGTTGCAAAGAGTCAGATGTGACTTAGCAAGTGAATAACAGCAAATGTGGGATCTTAGTTCCTTGACCAGGGATTGAACCTGCAGCCCCTGCGTTGGGAGCACAGAGTCTTAACCGCTGGAGCCAGAGACATCCCTCCAATGACTCTTTACCTTCAGGCCTCCTCACTCGAATAAGTCTCTTCCAAAACCTAGAAGAGGATTTCAGCAAAGTGTTGACGCATTTTTGTAAAATCTTCAAAAGCCAGATATTCTCGCTGCCATTGGTTAAGACTCTCTTTCCCCTGCCAAGAACACTGTCCTTTGTACTCTTCGTACTGGAGTGGCTGCAGCATTGAGAGAGGGACAAGCTAATTATGGGGAAGGTGAGCGGGGATACATTTAATCTGGGTCTAGTGTAACACTTCTATGTGGTTCTATGTGCTATCCAACCTGGTATCAGAATGGCTTCCAGGAACACTTTAATCTCCCACTGTGCTGCTTCACTCAGCCTCAGGTCATGAAGGTTCAGGACCAGGACTTGTGCTGCAAACAGATATGTCCTTCATGCCAGGTCCTGAACTGTGTGGAGAGCGGAGGAGAAACCAGATACGGAACGCACAGAGCCAGAAGCTCATCTGTGGGAAATCCTTCTGAACCTCTCAGGATTACAAATGAAACTTGACAGAAGTTTTCCCAAATCTGATAACAATCCAACAACTTTCCATGATGTTGACAATAATGAGTATGAAGCCAAAAGAAAAATTTCTAAATTATAAAAAATACAAAACAAGTTTGGATCTCAGCCAGCTGGTGATCAGGGTTAACATCTGATGAGATGAAAGTGGTCCTTCATCTGTGTTCTCTTCCTGCCCCAAACCTAAACTCTGTATCAAACCATGACGAAAACAGACAAACTCAAATCGAGGGACATTCTACAAAATATCTATAAAGCTCAAAACTTTCAAGGTTACCACAAAGAAGGGACATCTGAGAAACTGTCATAGCCCAGAGGAGTCTAAGAAGACATGACTAAATGAGTGGGATGTATTATCCTGGAATAGAAAAGAGAGCTTAGTGAAGAACTAATAAAATTCAAATAAAGTGTGGAGTTACTTAATAATGTTTCAAATTTGATTCATTTGTTAACAAATACATAATAGGGGGAAATGGGTGAGGTGTATAAAGGAGCTTTTTGCTCTATCTTTACGACTTCTGTAAATCTGAAACTCTTCTACGTTTTAAAAGTTACCTGGAAAAGAAATCTGGGTCAACCAGAGTAAAAGAAAGACTGAATTATCTCTTCCCCCTATCAGTTCAGTTCAGTTGCTCAGTTGTGTCCAACTCTTTGCAACTCCATGGACTGCAGTACACCAGGCTTCCCTGTCCATCACCAAATCCCAGAGCCTGCTCAAACTCATGTCCATCAAGTCAGTGATGCCATCAAACCACCACATCCTCTGTCGTCCCCTTCTCCTGCCTTCAATCTTTCTATAGAAAATACTATAAATTACATTCTTATAACCCTATTCTTACATAGCCCAAAGATGAAATGGAAAAATATAACATGAGGTGTTTCAGGCAAATAAATTAGATTTTGTGATGTTTATGGTATTTATCAGCTTTAAAAATGTTTTTTTTGATATTTTTTTCCTCTCATTCTAAATATTTGCTTTTGTGCCTAATTTTCAGTTCATTATTTTTTGCTAGAGAACAACTCCTTGAAACCCAGCTCTGCCCCCTTGGTCTACGTGTGCAGCTGTGGGCAATAGTTTTATCACTATTGTTGCTGTTTTTTAGTTGCTATGTCGTGTCTCACTCTTTGTGACCGCATAGACTGAGGCACACCAGGCTTCCCTGTCCTCCACTATCTCCTGGACCTTGCTCAAATTCATGTTCATTGAGTCGGTGATACCATCCAACCATCTCACTCTCTGTTGCCCCTTTCTTCTTTTGCCTTCAGTCTTCCCCAGCATTAGGATCTTTTCCAATGGGTCAGCTCTTAGCATCAGGTGGCCAAAGTGTTCGAGTTTCAGCTTGAGCATCATTCCTTCCAATGCATATTCAGGACTAATTTCCTTTAGGATGGACTCCTTGCAGTCCAAGGAACTCTCAAGAGTCTTCTCCAGAACCACAGTTCAAAAACATCAGTGCTTCAGTGCTCAGCGGTACCAATCTATAATATGATGTAGATGTAGGACATTTGTATCATTATTTGGCCCTCCCAAGGATCAAAGATAATTATTTAAATATTGTTTAAATAAACCCCTTTTTGCATAAATCATCCATAGTGTGTTTCTGCTGCTTATAAATGAGAATTTGATGAAAAAGTTGGCCATAATTTAAATTAATGGTTCTAAGCCCTGGAGGTACATTAGAGTCTCCTGGGGTGGGGGTGGGGGAAGGGGGTTAGAATATGCTAATGCTCAATCCCGTATGTTGAACCAGCATTTCCAAGGCTAGGACCTAGGCATCAGTAGTATTTAAAAGTCCTTAGATGACTCTAATATTCAGCCAGCCTTGAGGACCGTTGGATACAGTCTAGTCTCCAAGTGGTTCAAAATCAATTATTTATATTAGGGGTCCTAATTTTGTGCCCATCACTGTGCTAGGTGAGATGCACAGAAGGTGAAACAGGCCATCAGGGACCCCCTTGGTCTGCACATCCCAGAGAGAGAATGGGGTGTTTTGATTTTCCTTTAAGAAGCAGAGGGAGAGAAAACTGAAAGCACACTCCCCGGGGAGAGGGGGAAATCTGTCCGGGAGACCTGTGTTTTGGTTATCACATCTGGGGGTGGTAAGAGATTCTGAAAGAATGCGCTATGAATTCCCAGATGCTTCCAACAAATTTAACTGCATGTAGAACCTTCCACCAGAACTCTCAACTTTGACGTTAATGGGGGAAAAATGATCTCAAATGACCTGCAGGCTCTGAGCTCCTGCCTTCATGGAGACGGAATACAAACCGACTAGCAACATTGTGTGGTTGCTGAGAAAACATGAAGGGAGAGAGAGAGGTTGCTCACAGTAGCAACAAAAATATAAAATACTAAGAAAGCAAGGGGCATACAGAATCTAGAGTCAGAAAACTACAAACTTTAAGTTTTTTAATGCCTACTTAAAAAAAAAATAGAATTGGGGTAGTTTAACATCATAAATGTATTCATCCATCCCAAACTAACTATATACATTCAATAGGATTTCAATCTCTATCCCCCCAAAATTATTTTTGGAACTTGACAGTCATTTTAAAGTTGAACCAACAGAATATATGAATATGTCAGTTTTGTTTTGTTTTGTTTTTAAAAAGAAGCCGAGGTATTGATTTTTACCAGATATTAAAACATATTTTTTAAGTGACAAGAATATAAACAGAATGATATGGTCTTAGGAACAAACAGATAAGGAACAGAATGAAACGTAAAGAAATAACTCTACTTATTATAAATAATCAAATATGATAAAGATGAAATTCCAACTAAGTGGAGAAGAATGAACCAGTCCATATATCACTTTGGAATAACTGGCTAACCATTTGGAAAAAATCAAGCAGGGTTTCCTCCTCATAACATCCGTGGTAATAACTTGCACATGGTCTCTATATTTAAAAAAAATCAAGGTACCAGAAGGAAAAAGAGGTAAAGTTTTATGTAAACGTGTAGGAAGGAAATGTGTAGTAGGAAAAGCTTTCTAAGCACACCACCAAAGGAAATAGCAATAAAGTAGCATACTCAGAGAAATGACTATAATAAATAGTTTAGTCTTAGAGTTCTAAAAAAAGAAAAAACATAAATGATAAATTACATTTGGGAAAATAGCTGTGATATGTGACATACATAGGATTTAATATTTTAAAATACAAAGGGATACCTGATGAAAGAAAGAGGCAAATAGTGTAGTATAAAGTAAATGAGACAGAAGAGGAACTCTCTATTCCTACAACAAGTGCACACAATCAACGTAAAAAAAAAAAAAAAAAGGATTCAACCTCCTTAGTCAATAGAGAGCATATGAAAACAAAGCAAAGCTACTTTTGGTCTAAAAGATTAGCAAAAAGGGTGTGGAAAAACAGGTTCACCTCTAAAAAATATAAACCTATAACATCATTTCTGGAAAACAATTAGGTATTGAGTCGTCACAGTCTTGCAAAGATTCATTTCCTTTGGCCCAGGAATCTCTTTTTGAGAATGGAATTCTAAGAAGTGTTGGCATAAAAGCACCAAGAGGTAAAATTAAGCCCATGTTTAGGCATCAGTGAAGCAAAGAAAGCTTTTCTTTTAAAATTAAAGAGTTACACTACTTAAAAAAATAATTGTAATATACTGAGTGACTGAACTGAATTGAACTGATAGTGAAATTATATATAACTTTGTTTTGTATTTTCCCAGTCTCCTATAAATATGCTATCATATTTTCATAATTTAAAAATTAAAGAAGAAAGAGAAAAAAAGAGTTGTGGGGATAGGAGAGAGGGAAGGGTGTTGTTCAGTCACTCAGTTGTGTCTAACTCTTTCCAACCTCATGGACAGCAGCACGCCAGACTTCCCTGTCCTTCACCATCCCCCAGAGTTTGCTCAAACTCATGTCCATTGGGTTGATGATACCATTCAACCATCCCATCCTCTTTCACCCCCTTCTTTCTGCCCTCAATCTTTCCCAACATCAGGGTCTTTTCCCTTGAGTCATCTCTTTGCATCTGGTGGGGAGGAAGGGCAATATAGAGACAGGGGACAAAGAGATATAAATTATTAGATATAAAACAAGCTATCAGGACATACTGAAAAACATGAAGGATACAACCAATATGTTGTAACTACAAAAGGAGTATAACCTTTAAAAATTGTGAATCACTACATTGTACACCTTTAACGTATAAGCACAAGCTGGAATCCAGATTGCCAGGAGAAATACCAATAACCTCAGATATGCAGATGACACCACCCTTATGGCAGAAAGTGAAGACGAAATAAAAAACCTCTTGATGAAAGTGAAAGTGGAGAGTGAAAAAGTTGGCTTAAAGCTCAACATTCAGAAAACGAAGATCATGGCATCTGGTCTCATCACTTCATAGGAAATAGATGGGGAAACAGTGGAAACAGTGTCAGACTTTATTTTGGGGGGCTCCAAAATCACTGCAAATGGTGACTGCAGCCATGAAATTAAAAGACACTTACTCCTTGGAAGAAAAGTTATGACCAACCTAGATAGTATATTCAAAAGCAGAGACATTACTTTGCCAACAAAGGTCCGTCTAGTCAAGGCTATGGTTTTTCCTGTGGTCATGTATGGATGTAAGAGTTGGACTGTGAAGAAAGCTGAGCACCAAAGAATTGATGCTTTTGAACTGTGGTGTTGGAGAAGATTCTTGAGAGTCCCTTGGACTGCAAAAAGATCCAACCAGTCCATTCTGAAGGGGATCAGCCCTGGATGTTCTTTGGAAGGAATGATGCTAAAGCTGACACTCTAGTACTTTGGCCACCTCCTGCGAAGAGTTGACTCATTGGAAAAGACTCTGATGCTGAAGGGATTGGGGGCAGGAGGAGAAGGGGACGACCGAGGATGAGATGGCTGGATGGCATCACTGACCTGATGGACATGAGTCTGGGTGAACTCCGGGAGATGGTGATGGACAGGGAGGCCTGGGGTGCTGCGATTCATGGGGTCGCAAAGAGTCAGACATGACTGAGCGACTGAACTGAACTGAACTGAACACATAATATTGTACATCAACTATACTTCAATAAAAATTAAAAAAGAAATACATTTGATATTCAAAAATAGACTGGAGGAGTATCATAGTAGATAAACCAGAATGGCTAAACCTTTTTTTATGACAGTCCTTGGTGTCGCAAAGAGTCAGACATGACTGAGCAACTAAGCACATTTTTATTTTCTAGTTTGAGGTAGGCAAGGGAATATGGTGGGCAAAACCATGAATTTTTTCACTGTTTCATTTATCTTTAGATCTCCATCCACATTCTGCATAAAGATATTTAACCTACTACCATGTATAGTAATGAAAAACTAGAAAAAAATAGTAGATAAAATAATAAAATATTTGTTTCAAGTGTATGCACAGTCTTATTACAGACTCCTAAGATTCTTATAAGACTTATGCTAGGAGCCACTAAAAATTATAATTGCAAATTTATATTTATAGACATGGAAAAATATTCTCAATTTACAAGGTAAAATGTAAAGCTCAAGAAACAATCATCTGGTAAGATCCTATCTTCATTAAGTAAATATTTAAAAGTATATTGATGCACAGAAAAAGAAGAAAGAAAAAAGAAGCCCAGAAGAATGAATACAAAAATGGATACAATGAGTGTGGAGGTGAGGAGAGGGGATGGTTGGCATTTTTTAAATCTATATTTTCTAAAATTAAAAATTAATAACTTCTGGAATACAGCAATGATGTTGATGGAGATTTTTAGCTGCTCCATTATAATACCTTCTGGAAGAAGGCGGGGCATAAATTAATTATTTAATTAAAGAAATATAGGGCAGGGACTTCCCTGGTGGTCCAGTGGTTAAGACTGTGCTCTCCCTATGCAAGGGCCATGGTTCAATTCCTATTCAGGGAGTTAGATCCCACATGCCTTCATTCAGCAATGAAGATCCCACATGCAGCAACTAAAACCCAGAGCAGCCAAATTAAAAACACAATTTTAAAGGAGTATTAAAAAAGAAAGAAATATAGAGCAGTTGGTCCACATGCCTGGTCCCATCTCCAAATTATTGGGCACCCTTGACAATGCTGTGTATTTGCAAGAATGCCATGGGCTCTAAAACATCTGATCTCCGGGCATCTGTCCTCTTCGTTTTCTCAGCCACCCTGAGGGTGCGTGGAGGTGCTCAACCTTTGTTAAAGATGAGGGGGCCGAACTCCAGAGAGCTCACCTGTCCAAGCATCATGAAGAAGGACAGCATCCTTGCTGGGACTAGGTAGGTCCCTGGGGCTACTGCTTTCTGCCCCACAGAAATGACATTTTCGAGTTCTTTTGCCATCCTTGCTGTGCATCCAGTCCAGGCATCTCCTTCTGCAATAGACTCAGGACTTTTCCTTTCCTCCTTTACTGGGGTAGGAGGGAATGGGAATGGGGGCCCCTTATTAGATCAGCATTTGCGGGCCACCATGAAAAGGCCATAGCTCATGGGAGAGAGAGAAAGTGAGCAAATTACAGCGCCATCTCAAAGGAGAAGGTGGAGACTTAAGTACAGCCCAAAAGGATGACCATTGCCCCCAGGGAGCAATAGGGTTTCAAAGAGGATTGACACCTGGGGGATGATGCTTTTTGTCCATGGAGCCTGAAGCTCCCCCCGGGGCCTTGCCAGCCTCTCTGGGAGGCCTCACAAAAACTGTCCACCTGCCTGTCTCCTGGGATCACAGCAAGGGCCCTTGGGAGCAGGGAACACTCTCAGAGGTTGCCCCCGGCCCTTCTGTCAGCCCCATCTTTGCCCCCTTTTTTTTCATGTTCTTACCACTGGTTCACATCCAAGCATGTTTCGCCTTCCAGATGGAGGCAAGCTTAGCATAAGCCTCCTGGAGCCCCGGAGACCATGCTCGTGAGGGAGGCCACCTAAAATTCTGTCTATGATGCTTTTGTTTCTGGTGAAGTGAAGTAACGTGAAGTCATTCAGTCATGTCTGACTCTTTGCCATCCCATGGACTACGGTCCGTGGAATTCTCCAGGCCAGAATACTGGAGTGGGTAGCCATTCCCTTCTCCAGGGGACCTTCCCAAACCAGGGATCAAACCCAGGTCTCAGGCATTGCAGTCGGACTCTCCCAGCTGAGCCACCAGGAAGCCCTTGTTGCTGCTGCAGAAGGAGTAACCCAGGGACCCCTACAGTCCGTGTTGTGCTCAGTGCCTCAGCTTCTGTCTCTCTCTCTAGAGTGGGGATACTAATTCTCCATGCAGAGCTATTAGAGAACTGAGTTAACTCAGACAAAAGACTTAACATCAGTTACCACTTGGACCACAGCCTCCTCTTTGGGAAAAATGCAAAGGTTGGTGGGGTAGCCTTGTGACCCCAGCCAGCTCCACTCTGGGAGCCACTCCCTTCCCCTCCCAGAGCTAAGAGCTCTCAAACATGGATGGCTCTTCACATGGCCATAGGTTTTCCCAAAAAGATTTTGTTAATCTCCATTAGCTAGACACTCTAATTAGACTATCTCTTGTTTTGCTAGAAAAATATGGTTTTTAGCCTTCTATGCTGAAGCTGAAGCTCCAGTACTTTGTCCACCTCATGCGAAGAGTTGACTCATTGGAAAAGACTCTGATGCTGGGAGGGATTGGGGGCAGGAGGAGAAGGGGACGACAGAGGATGAGATGGCTGGATGGCATCACGGACTCGATGGACGTGAGTCTGAATGAACTCCAGGAGTTGGTGATGGACAGGGAGGCCTGGCGTGCTGTGATTCATGGGGTCGCAAAGAGTCGGACACGACTGAGCGACTGAACTGATTGACTGACTGACTGACTGATTCTGGCATACTATTATATAGTGTTCTTTTATCCTTTCTTTAAAAAAAAAATCTATTTGCAGGGCAGTAATAGAGATGCAGACACAGACGACAGACTTGCGGACACGACAAGGGAAGGAGAGGGTGGGGTGAACTGAGATGTTGCCCAGTCGTATCTGACTCTTTGCAACCCCATGGACTGCAGCAGGTCAGTCCTCCCTGTCCCTCACCATCTCCTGGAGTTTGCCTCAGTTCATGTTCATTGCATCCATGATGCTGTCCAGCCATCTCATCCTCTGACACCATCTTCTCCTTCTGCCCTCAATCTTTCCCACCATCAGGCACTTTTCCAATGAGTTGTCTGTTCCCATCAGATGACCAAAATACTGGAGCTTCAGCTTCAGCATCAGTCCTTCCAGTGAATATTCAGGGTTGATCTCCCTTAAGATTGACTGGCTTGATCTCCTTGCAGTCCAGGGGACTTTTAGGAGTCTTCTCCAGCACCACAGTTCGAAGGCATCAATTCTTTGGCATCCTGCCTTCTTTATGGTCCAGTTCTCACACCCATATGTGACCACTGGGAAGACCATAGCCCTGACTATACAGCCCTTTGTCAGCAGACTAATGTCTCTGATTTTCAACACACTGTTTGAAAGGTTTGTCATCACTTTCCTGCCAAGCAACCGTTTTCTGATTTCATGGCTGCAGTCACCATCGGCAGTGATTTTGGAGCCCAAGAAGGGGAAATCTGTCACTTCTTCCACCTCTTCCCCTTCTATTTGCCATGCAGTAATGGGGCTAGATGCCATGTCTTAGTTTTTTTATATTTAGTCTTAAACCAGATTTTTCACTCTTCTTCACCCTCATCAGGCGGTTCTTTAGTTCCTCTTTGCTTTCTGCCATTGAATGGTATCATCCTCCTATCTGAGGTTGTTGATGTTTTTCCGCCTATCTTGATTCTCATTTCTCGCATTTCTCATGATGTGCTCAGCAAATAGGTTATACAAACAGGGTGACAACAGAGAGCCCTGTTGGACTCCTTTCTCGATCTTGAACAAATCAGTTGTTCCATACAGGGTTCTGTTGCTTCTTGATCAGCATACAGGTTTCTCAGGAGACAGGTAAGATGGCCTGCTATTCCCGTCTCTCTAAGAGCTTTCTACAGTTTATCATGATCCATACAATCAAAGGCTTTAGCATAGTCGATGAAACAGAGATAGATGCTTTTCTGAAATTCCCTTGCTTTCTCTATAATCCAGCAAACGTTGGCAGTTTGTTCCTCTTCCTTTTCTAAACCCAGCTTGGACATCTGGAAGTTCTTGGTTCCCATAATGCTGAAGACTAGCATGCAAGATTTTAAGTAAGACCTTACTAGCTTGGGACATGCGTGCAATTGTCTGATGGTTAGCACATTTTTTGGTACTACCCTTCTTGAGATCTGGGAGGAGGATTGACACTTTCCAGTGCTGTGGCCACTGTTGGGTCTTCAAAATTTGCTGACATAATGAATGCAAAACCCTGATGGCATCATCCTTTGGGGATGTGAATAGTTTTGCTGGAATTCATCGCATACACTAGCTTTATTAACAGCAGTACTTCTTAAGGCACACTTGATTTTGCACTCCAGAATGTCTGGCTCTGGGTGACTAACCACCCCATCACAGTAATCCGGTTGGTTAAGATCTACACATTAAGATTCAGTTCATTAAGATCTTTACACATTACAGTATGTAACATAGACAGCTAGTGGGAAGATCCTGGGTAACACAGAGTGCTCAACCCAGTGCTCTGTGACAACCTAGAGGGTGGGGGTTGGGATGGGGTTGAAAGGAGGTTTAAAAAGGAGGGGACATGCGTATACTTATGACAGAAACCAACACAACATTATAAAGCCATTATCCTCCAATGAAAAAAAAGTCTTTCCAACTGCTTGCCTTTCATGGAAGGATAGAGAGTACATCATTTCTGGAGGGACTTTGTAAATGATTTAATATCTTAGATGAAAGCAAATTTATGTCAGATAGATGCAAAGCTAATACTGATTTTTTAAAATTTTATTTTGGCCCGACTCTGCCCGGCCGCAGAGATCTCAAGTGAGAAACTGGTCTTTCAGCTCGAGTGTTCCATGGTGATGCGTTCATGGCTTGCCAAGCAAGAAGCAGCTGTCAGGAGTCAGTTTGTCAGTAGAAGTGGGTGAGGAGAGGGTGGAGCAAGGCTTTGATCCACGGCTTTCTGAGCTTGGAGTGTGTGGAGACAGAGCAGGATGGAGCCCCACAGAAGCCGGTGAGCTGTTTGGAGGGCTCATCCTGGGAGCTCAGGCTGGGAGAACTGAATGGGAGGGACTTGCATGCCTGCCTCCCTTCCTCCCCTCTGTGACTTAAGACCTTTGCCTGCCCCTTCCGCCTTCTTCAGAGGGGCTACAGGGGGCTGGGGAGCCAACCCAGCAAAACTGAGTGACTCAGAATAACAACCAACAGTCACACCTCTGCTCACAGTTCTTCAGACTGGGTTGGACCTAGCTGGGAACCTCTGCTGTCACGCCTAGGGTCACTCATGCAGTTATCATCAGATATCTGGGGACACCACCGGGGCTCCCTGATGGATTGGCTTCTATCTCACCTCCAGTTAAGAATGGCTGGCTGGTGAAGATCTCTCCATTTCAAATGGGTGTGCGTGCTAAGTCACTTCAGTTGTGTCCAACTCTGGGCTACCCTATGGACCGCTTGCTCAAATGTATGGAACAAAACACACCGACCAGGAACATGAATGACCAAGAAAACACAGCATAGTTAAAGTAAGAAAACAGACCTTCAGTAATCAACATGGAAAAAGTGCAAATCTGTGAACTGCCTTCAAACGTATTAAAACAATCATGGTCCAACAAAGCGTGGAGCAAGACTATCGCCTCCCAAGGCTTGGAATCCAAGGAGATAATAATACACTGTATAGCATTTCCTCATTTTCAGATCCTATCACAAGGGTTTCCTCAATTCAGACCCAGTTTTCATCGACTCCACTTTAAGGAGGAAGGAGGGACGCACACGGAGCTGATGACTGGGCGCAGGTCAGGGTGCCTAGTGTCCTGGAGAGGACTCCAAGTTGGGCCTCCTGCTTCCTGTCCATGTCCATCCCTGCACTGGCTGCGCTGAGCATCATCCTCAAGAAACCCTTGGGCAGGTGCTCTGTGCCCACGCCCAACACTAGGGAGCCCAGAGTGGGTGAGTAACCTCCCTGTGGTCACCCAGCTGGATGGCAGGAGCCTGTGGGTCCACCCTCCTGGGCTCTGCTGCAGCTCACCTGACTCCTCCGAGAGTCCACCACAGGCCTGCCCACCCTCGCATGCCTTGTTTTTCTGCCTGCTTGTGCACCCATTCTCCAGGCAAGAATACTAGAATGGCTTGCCATGCCTTCCTCCAAGGACCTTCCTCACCCAGGGATCGAACCTGCGTCTCTTGTTTTTTGCATTGGCAGGTGGGTTCTTTACCACTAGCACCACTGGGGAAGCCCTACTGACTTGCTTACAACATCTCATTTTATTGAGGCCAGGTGACCAGTCCAAAGTCATCTGTCAAGTTCTTGGGGTGGATCACAAAGACAGGGTCCCTTCAGAATCTTCCAGTGCCAGCCCAGGGCACTTCTCCCACCCATGGGGCCTGCTGGCACACTCAGTTTGATCTGTGTTACAGTGACAATAGCTGAAAGCTCATCAGTCCTCCTATGCTTATTGCCGTGATCTGAAGCTGAGACGAGGGATGCTGAAGACATCCTTGAGCATGTCCGTGAGCTGAAGACAAGGGGATGGAGCTACTGGGAAAGACTTGAGGCCCACTGAAGAACGGTCCCAGGAGGGGGAAGGTGGGAGTCAGTTCCTCTTTCTGCTGCTGCTGCTGCTGCTAAGTTGCTTCAGTCGTGTTCGACTCTGTGCGACCCCATAGATGGCAGCCCACCAGGCTCCCCCGTCCCTGGGATTCTCCAGGCGAGAACACTGGAGTAGGTTGCCATTTCCTTCTCCATGCATGAAAGTGAGAAGTGAGAGTGAAGTCACTCAGTCGTGCCCGACTCTCAGTGACCCCGTGGTGGTCTTCCATTAGGACGGCCTGAGCTGACTCCAACTCCAATGCAGGGCTGCTTTTCCAGCCCCTTGGGAAGTGGCACCTTTGTCACCTTCAACAACGGCCTGCTTTGCTGCCCTGTTACGCCAAGGCATTCAAGGGCCTGGCTGCCAAAGGGCTGATGGCCGGAGACAAAACCATTCTCAAATGATCAGTGGTGGGGCAGCTGCCTCCTCGGAGCCCTCTGTGCGAAGGCAGCCCTCCTAGGCCCTCGAGTCTCCGGCTCTCCTGAAGTTTTGCATGATCACCAGGCCTGCGGTGGGCAGCCGCCTCCCAGTCAGAGGTCAGAGGCCCTCTGCTCAGATGAAAGCGCCCACAAAGCCACAGGGACAGAGGGAGGGAGTAGACAAAGAGGCACCTGGGCGACCAGAAGCCTTGCTCCTGCCTTCAAAGGACTGGCCTTTACAGCTGGGCTCCTTTTATCCAGGCAAGGGTTTCATTTAAGCCACCAGGTCTCTGACTTCGACCCAGATTCACACCGGTAGTGCGGCAGCTGAATGCACTTTCGAAGCCAGGACCCACAGATCTCAGTGTCCTGGGGTTGAGCCCTGCCTGGGGAAGGCCCAGGATCGGAAGGCCAGGAGTCACGGCCACCATCATCTCCCAGAGCCTCTGTAGTGACAACTCAAGTCCCTCCAGTGCTCACTGCATGAGGCATTTCGTGCGCGTTGCATTTTCCATCTAATCCCTGCTGGAAGTGTTGGGGGGGGGGTGAGGGGGACCATTAGCACATCATTAGTGCACCTTAGGGCTTCCCCATGGCTCAGTGATAAAGAATCCACCAGCAAAGTGGGAAATGCAGGAGATGCAGGTTTGATCTCTGGGTCAGGAAAGGTCCCCTGGAGGAGGGCCTGGCAATATTCTTACCTGGAGAATCCCATGGACAGAGGAGACTGGAGGGTTCCAGTCCTTAGGGTTGCAAAGAGTCGGAAGCGACAGAAGCAACTGTGCAGGCGTACTGCGTCTCACAGAAAGAAGAAAAGTGAGGCCCAGAGGGATTAAGGAACTTGCCCGAGGCTGCAGAGCTCTAGAGCGTGGAGCCAAGCTCTGAGCTTGTAACCATGGTGCTAAACAGCCTCGTCTTGGCTGTGTCCAACCCACTGGGAGTGTCCTCGGCAGAGGGCGGGCAGGCCAGGAGGACTGGTAGAGCCCCCTGAGTCATGAAGGTCAAGGTCGAGGGCCTGGTTTCCAGACATTTTGTCTCCCTCTGGAGCCTGCTGATCTTGGCATTGGTACAGTCCCTTTTTTTTTTTTTTTTTGCAAAGAGGCTGAGGTCTAGTGAGGTGAAGTGACTAGCCCCCAAATCCCAGAGCAAATCAGTGGCAGAACCAGGCCAGGAGTGGATGTCCTGGTTTCCAACCCAGCAATCTTTGTTAAATACCATGTTCCATCTTAGCAAGAGGGAGTCATTTTCTCCCACCACCTGAGAGATTCATAAAGGATGCCACAAAATTGTTTCTGATCCCTAAGGCCTGATGTACTTGGGTCAGGTCTGCCGTGGCAGATATTCCATGGGGGCGTTCGAGAAATGGGGCAGATACAGCTGTTTTCAATTGAGACAAGTACCCAACCTGTGCTAGGCAGAATCCCCTGAGGAGGAGCAAACACAGGCCGGATCTCCTGGAACCATATTTTAGGAGTGAGCTAACCTTTTGGTGAAAGTCCATCACTCCTCCTATGCTTATTGTGCTGGTCACTGATTCATGTGAGATGAAGACAAGGGAATCATTTTAGCACCATATTCAAAGACAACTCAGAGAGAGACAGCAAGTGTTGGTAGTCCTTGAGGCAAGTCTACAAACTTTTTCCATCTATCTTTCTATTCACCTCTCTGTTCACCTCTCCACCCACCCATACATCCATTCATCTTTCCATCCATCCATCCGTCTGTCCATCTATCCATCCGTCAGCCCATCTATCCATCCATCCATCCAACCATTGACATATTCATCCCTCCATTCATTCACTTTTCCTTACTCTGTGAAAAGCATTCTTCCAGACCTTAGGATTTACAAAAGAACAAGTCTTAGTTCCTGCTCTTAGAGGACCTAGGATGCTATTTAGAGATGAAGTCATATAATAAACCTGTAACTACAACTTCATGTATTCCATGAGGGAAAGAGTTGAAAACCTGAGGAGCCTGGAGAGAGCTTCTTGGAGGGAGTGACATTTAGCTGAGTAGCTAAAGCTACAAAGACTGCCTCTGAATTGCTCTCAGATAAGCAGACAGGCTCTCCCCAGGAGAGGCTGTGAGTTGTGTGACAGGCAAAGCAAGCCCCAGGCCCAGGAAAGATGCCGCTTCTTCCGAGCAGTCAGAAGTTACTTGTTCCCCAGGGCCCACTCCCCTTTCCCTCCCCTCTCCAGATGGATTTTATAAACAAGATAAAATCAGAACTTAAAAAGCTAAACAGACTCCACGCGGCCTCTTTCATTGGCTAGAGCAGCCCAGGACTGTTTTTCCAGACGTGTTCCCAGCCTGTTTGTAGGAGAGGCCAGAGGTAAGGAGTGTCAAGAGGGAGCAAGTGCTGGAGGGGAAAGGGGGCCCTGGTACCGTCCGGGGGCCAGCCTGGGAGATCTCCGTCACCTGAAAAAACAGGGAGCCTCCTACCTTCATGTTTTATGACCACTCCATCCCCACTCTCCTCCCTGTTCCGCCCCAGAAACCCAGCCTGCACCCCCATCACTCTCTTCCCAGGAGAGACTTTAATTCAGCTCCAGGGCAACGTTAGGTCAGCCCTATTCATCACTCGCAAACGCAGGCCAGCAGCATCTGCTCAGAACACGCACCCCGAGGTTTGGCAGCAACGGGCCAACCCCTCTGCTGGAGGAGGGGAAAAGCTACCCTGCATGAAGCCGGGGTCGGGGGGGGGGGGATGCGCTGATCATGGGAAGGAAAGTCTCAAGCTGGTGGTGGCTGTCGGGCCAGTGCCTGGCACAAGTCCTGGGTTCCTTTCTGTCTTGCTCAGTGAGGTTTGCAGCATAAAGTAAGGCTTTATGCTTACAGGTCAATATCAGACTGTGAACTGCCCCCCAGGATCTTAGGACCAGAGCATTTATATTTTTCTGTTTAAACTTTGGATCGTAGGGGGAAGATCCAAGGGGCCACTGGATTGGCAAGTTAAACAAGTGCTCTCTGTTGTACCTCAAGTGTGCGGGAAGACAAATCAGGTGACATGTGGCTATAAAGATAGTTGTAAAGAAGAAGAAGAGGAGGAGGAGGGGAAGAAGAAGACTCAGTAAGAGACCAAGCTGGGGTCTGAACCCAAAGCAGTCTGGTCTAAGAGTCTATAAGCTCAATGGCTCTGCCTTGGAAGCCACAGCGCCCAGCCTTTGCTTTCCCCGATTTTAAGTACTTGGATGTCAGGTACTTACACAGGCACAGTCAGGCCACTAAACCTGTCCAGAGACCCAGAGGGTTGAAAGCTACATCCCCTGCTCCCAGCTTTGGAACTGGAGGGGCTGATGAGGAAGTCCTGGGAGTGAAGGCCAGACTCCAGTCTGGTCTGGGGCTTGGAGGCCATCCTGTAAGCTCTGCTTCTCAAAGGGTCACATGCTATAGAATCAACCTGAGGGATTGTTCAAAGGCAGGAGTCTGAGCCCAGACCCATAGATTTAGAACTTTGGGAGGTGGGTCTGCGTTGTAAACAAACCCTCCTGACCCTCAGGGAGACCACCGCATAAGAAAGCTGGAGGAGCACCCAGGTGACTGCCTGCCTCCTGGCTCCCCATTCTGAGCTCACATCTCTTCTCCCAGGGGCCAGGAGCTCTGAGCATGGGGTGTGCATAAGCAGGTGGCATTTGATAGCTGATCGTTCATTTTTTAGGGAGCAATTGTCACCCATATGGATCGCTGGCTTCTTTGGGCTGTGTATCATTCAGGGTTCTTCAAAAGAAATAAAATCAATGGGAGATACATGCAGATGGATGGGTGGATTCATAGGTAAATAGATGGATGGCTAGATCAATCAATTGACAGGTAAATAAATCCAGATCTATCTTTGGATTGATCAGTGGATCTATCCATTCACCAATCTATCCATCTAAGGTATTTATTTTTAAAAAGCTCAGATGGTAAAGCGTCTGCCTACAATGTGAGAGAACCGGGTTTGACCCCTGGGTTGGGAAGATCCCCTGGAGAAGGAAATGGCAACCCACCCCGCTACTCTTGCCAGGAGAATCCCATGGATGGAGGAGCCTGGTGGGCTATAGTCCGTAGGGTCACAAAGAATCAGACACGACTGAGCAACTTCACTTTCATGCAGTTCTGAGGGCTGTCAGGTCCAAAGCTGATAGGTCTTCCTGGGAGGCTGGATATTCTGGCAGGAGTTGATCCTACAGTCTCGAGGCAGAATTTCTTTTTCTCAGTTTTTTACTCCTAAGGCCTTTCCGTTCACTGGATGGGGCTCATCCATCTTATCAAGGGTAATTTACTTAAAATCAACTTATGTAGATGTTAACCACTTCTACAAATACCTTCCCAGAAACACCTAGATTAGTATTTGATGAAGTAATTGGACACCCAGTGGGAATTCACTATATGACATCGGGAGCTCAGACCTGGTGCTCTGTGACACCTAGAGGGGTGGGATGGGGTGGGAGGTTGGAAGGAGTTTCATGAGGGAAGGAACGTAGGTAAACCCATGGCTGTTTCATGTTGATGTATGGTAGAAACTAACACAATATCATAAACAAATTATCATCCAATTAAAAAAAACTTTTTAAAATGATGACATGAATAAAAACAAAAAGCTGGGCACCAGAGCCTGGCAAAGTTGACATATAAAACTGACCATCACCAGGTATTTCTTAATTGAACATTCGCTGAATAACACACAGTAATATAACTCTACAGTTTATGGTGAAAGCTGACTTCAAAGAGGAAGCAAATACCCACATCTGCTGCCAGGAAGAATCTTTTTAAACTTACCCAAGGCAAAGGGTCACTTCAGGGCTAAGCATCCTAGGTTCAGCGAGCAATGACCTTTCATAATTCCTGTCTCATCCTGTCTCCTGGCAGCCCTGAGCTCTAGTCTCATTAAAGCACTTTAATTAAGATGAATGTTTATAAGCACCAAGGAAAAGTAAAATTGTGCCTTAATTACTTTGCCTCCAACCAAATACTTTTCCTAGGTATTCTTTCTTTCTGACTAAGAATTTTAAAAGAGGCGCAAAGGTGGGAGCAGGGGGTCACAGCTAAGGGAGGATTAACATGTTGAGATTGGGGTTCTCAACCTGGGGTTTACAGGTTTCCTGAGGATCCCTGCTTATTACATATAAAAGGTGCATGCATGTTTGTGTGTAAGTGCCTTTTTATGAGGAGAGAATCCATACTATCATCAGAGTCTCAAAATGGTAAATGACTCCCACATGGGTTCAGAAGCTTCTTACAGATTTTGGAAAGATAACTCCATCCCACTTAGGGGACAGTGAGGTGGCTGATCAACCAAGAACCATGATTTTTTTTTTTTTAAATAAACTTTATGTCTTAGAGCAACTTTATGTTCATTGCAAAATTGAATGGGAGGTACAGAGATTTCCTATATACTCGCCACCCCCCTAAATACACAGCTTCCTTCATTATCCACACACCCTGATATTGTGGTGCTTTTGTTACCATCAATGAACTTACATTGACAAATGATTATTACTCAAAGTCCATAGTTTAGGTTAGGGTTTATTCTTTGTGTTTGGACCAATGTAGGGTCGGTCGGTATCCATCATTATAGCGTCATACAGAGTACTTTTACTGCTCCAAGAATCCTGTGTTCTGCCCATTCACCCCTTCTTTCCTTCTATCCACCTGTAAGCACTGATATTTTTATCATCTCCATAGTTTTGCATCTTTCAGAAAGTCATACGGTTGGAATCTTACAGTATGCAGAATTTCCAGATTGGTTTCTTTCACTTAGTAATATGCACTTAAGTGTCCTTCATGTCTTTTCATGGCTTGATGGCTCATTTCTCTTTAGTGCTGAATAATATTCCACTGTCTACAAGCAATACAGTTTATGCACTCACCCACTGAAGGGCATCTAGTTGCTTCTGCTGCTGCTGCTGCTAAGTCGCGTCAGTCGTGTCCGACTCCGTGCGACCCCATAGACGGCAGCCCACTAGGCTCCGCCGTCCCTGGGATTCTCCAGGCAAGAACACTGGAGTGGGTTGCCATTTCCTTCTCCAATGCATGAAAGTGAAAAGTGAAAGTGAAGTCGCTCACCCGTGTCCGACCCTTAGTGACCGCATGGACTGCAGCCCACCAGGCTCCTCTGTCCATGGGATTTTCCAGGCAAGAGTACTGGAGTGGGATGCCATTGCCTTCTCCGTCTGGTTGCTTCTACCTTTTGGCAATTATAAACAAAGCTGCTATAAACATCTTCATGAAAGTTTTTGTGTAGATGTAACTTTTCAGCTCTTTTTGGTGAAAAAGCATGTTTGTGGGGTTAATACGAATTTTATAGATGAATGAGGTTTTCTTTAAACTCATGACTTAAACTCTAATTAGCCCAGTAAATTGAAAAGCCATTCCTGAGAGTAGAGACTTCTCTACCTGAGACAGCAGGTTCTCAAACTGGCTGGACAGAGGTTTCTGGAACTGTGCAGTCTGGATTCAGAGACCAGCCACTTATGAGCTGTGTGGCCAGAGCAAGTGACCTTCTCTGTGCCAGTTTCCTTGTGTGTGAAAGGGGAACGATAATCGCAGCATCTGCCTCATAGGGTTGTCAGGTCTGAGTGAATTAACACGTGTAAAGTGCAGAGGGTCATTCTTGGCACCAAGTAAGGGTTAGATTTAATCAAGCTTCCAAGTATGTAGGGTTAGCCCTGGAATCGGCCTTCTTAACCAGCTCCCCTGGAGATTCTGTTTGCAGATTACAGTTAACCTCACAGCCATGGACATAGGACTCAACTGAATGTGCCTATTCACAGAGCAGGCCCTGTTTTGCAAATCAGCACGCATATTGCACAGGAATACCTGGGGAGCCTCTGAGCTCTGATGGTGGTGTCGGCTGGTGGTCCTGGCTCAGATGGGCTCTCTCCACTGGGGAGGTGTGAGAGGTGACCTTCACAGCAGCAGAGGCTGCTGCTGGACGCCTCAGTGAGGCAGGATGCTATCCACGTTTCCTGGCAACAAGGAGGAAGCCAAGATGGCAGGCAGAGCATCCCGAGGAAGACCTGGCATATAGCCGGTGGTTCCCTCCAGCCCACAACTACATGAGAACCATCCACGCGGGGGCACCCCCTGCTCGTGTGTGCAAGGGCACCCTCCCCAGGTGCCCTCTCCCACCCTCTGCTCCTCTCTCAGGCTGTGCTTCTCTCTCTTTGGCTTTTCACTGTGGTCCCCACTGTGGTGCCAAAGTTATAGAGCACCCAGGGGCATCTCAGTTCAGTTCAGTCACTCACTTGTGTCCGACTCTTTGCGACCCCATAAACCGCAGCGCGCCAGGCCTCCCTGTCCATCACCAACTCCCGGAGTTTACTCAGACTCATGCCCATCGAGTCGGTGATGCCATCCAACCATCTCATCCTCTGTCGTCCCCTTCTCCTCCCGCCTTCAATCTTTCCCAGCATCAGGGTCTTTTCAAATGAGTCAGCTCTTTGCCTCAGGTGGCCAAAGTAGTGGAGTTTCAGCTTCAGCATCAGTCTTTCCAATGAATATTCAGGACTGATTTCTTTAGGATTGACTGGCTGGATCTCCTTGCAGTCCAAGGGACTCTCAAGACTCTTCTCCAACACCACAGTTTAAAAGCATCAGTTTTTCGGTGCTTAACTTTCTTTATAGTCCAACTCTCACATCCATACATGACCAATGGAAAAACCATAGCCTTGACTAGACAGACCTTTGCTGGCAAAGTAATGTCTCTGCTTTTCAATGTCTAGGTTGGTCATAACTTTTCTTCCAAGGGGGCATTTAGATTCCAAATTATCCTAGAAGGCGATTTCCTCAGCTCTGGTTATGGGGACCTGTAGGCACGTGATGCTTCCAGACAAATTGGCCGGACTCAGGCCCAGTCACTGAGTTGATGCCCAGCAGAAGGGGAAGCCGAGAGGAGGAAGCACCTCGATGCCAGGCCGGCATGAGTGTGGTCAGAGAAGCCCCTGCACCAGGTGGTGACGTGCTGGCAGGACACGGCCTGAGGTGGCACCAGACTGGAAGGACAGAGACAAGCAGAAAAGGGGGGAGGGCCCTGCCAGAAAGGCATTAACTCAAAAGCGAAGAGATGAAGTCTTTGCCCTTCTGGTGGGGCTGGCCCTCAGCTCAGCCTTGCCCACAAAAATAAAGTGGAAATGAAAGTGACAGTCGCTCAGTCGTGTCCGACTCTTCACGACCCCATGGACGGTAGCCCCTCAGGCTCCTCTGTCCCTGGAAGTTTCCAGGCAAGAATACTGAAGTGGGTTGCCATGCCCTTCTCCGGGGGCGGGGGGGGGGAGGGATCTTCCTGACCTGGGGATTGAACCCAGGTCTCCTGCATTGCCGGCAGATTCTTTACCATCTGAGTCTCTCAGGAAAATAGGTGGACATCTAGTGACCTAAACTGTGATGGGGAGACAGAGGCCCCCATCAGGACACTGCCTGGGGACATCCAGACAGTAAGTCACAAATCCCAGCCCTAATCACCACCGCTGCTACAATTCAGGGCCTTCGTAGGAGCCAGGCCTGCTTGGGGACTCTTGACAACAACCCCGTAAACTAAGCCTTAGTGTTAGAAGCGCCAAAAATCAGGAGTGGGGACTCCAGAGCCAGGAAGCCGGGTTCAAACCCCAGCTCTGCCGCTGACTAGCTATGTGATTTTGAACTAGTTTCTTAATTTCTCCGATCCTCAGTTTCCCAATCTGTAAAATTGGTATCACCAAAGGAGTTCTCGCCTCTGTGAGACGCTTTGAAGGTTAAATGGAACGATGCACATACAGCATCCAGCAGAGTGCCGGGAGCCGGGGGACGGGGGACGGGAATGGCGGTCGATTACACAATGTTCCTAATTTATTATGGGTCCTTTTAGGTGGATTCTCAGGCCTGTGCGCACGTGGCTGCATTAGGGGAAGAAGAAGGGCAGAGAGGTGGGCAGACTGACACTCTCTGAACAAAGGGATCTGGATCCACCAAAAAGAACATGCTTTTTAAAATGTGCTTACGTGTTTTCCCCTGCACACACTTTAAGGACAGTAACTACAACTGCAAACAACCTTCCACGTGACCATGGAAATGCAGACATCGAACCGCGCAGTAGAAGCACCCCAACTTTCCTCCTTGCAGGGAGACTGTCTGCAGAGGACAAGAGTTTTTCTTTGGTGAAAAAAACAATCATCCATTCAGAATGTCAATAATAATTATACTGAGGGAGGGAGGAAAGTAGGGGAGGAAGAAAAGCAAAATCCTTCAAAGCTTATTACGATGCTAAAGTGCAGATTTCTGTGTGTGTGGCCTCTCTCCCCGGCATGTCTTCTGCACACAGTTGATCGAGCTTTACGATAAAAGCCACCATACCCTAGTATATATGTACTATGCTTGCACCCTTTGGGGTGAGAGCCAAAGCATCCTATACAAAGGTTGTCATTCTGCTATGTGGTTGTAGAGAAAGCAGGAGTCGTCTGGACGTGGGGGCGAGCAGACATGTTGGTGGATGCAAGCAGGGAGCAAGGGGACCTCCCTGGAGGTCCAGTGGTTAAGATCCACCTTCCTATGCAGGGGATGCAGGTTCGATCCCTGGTCTCGAAACTAGGATCCAGTATGCTGAAGGGCAACTGAGTCCACATGTCACAACTGCTGAGCCCACGTGCCCCAGAGCCTGCACGCCGCAACTAGAGAAGCCCATGGGCCCCAGCAGTGATCCTGCATGGTGCAGCTAAGACCCAGCACAGACAAATAAATAAGTTTTTTTTTTAAAGGACAGAGCTGAAAGGAAAGAGAAGTAACCCGAATGGGATCCTATACTATCCACATTATTTTGTATCATATAAGATAATACTGATGTAGATACTGACAGACAGTTCATCTTATAAGCAGATGACATAAATGCATGATGTGAATAAATACAGTATATGACGTAAATGTATTTTTTATTCTTTATGATTTTCTTTTCTCTTTATTTTTTAAAAGATTTGTTATTGTAGTCTATTTACAGCACTGTGTTAGTTTCACATGTACAGAAAGTGAATCAGTTATACACATACCTATATCCATTCTTTTTTCAATTTTTTTTCCCATATAGGCTACTACAGAGTATTGAGAAGAGTTCCCTGTGCTATACAGGGTCCTTGGTTAGAACTCTTGGTAGGTCCTTATTGGTTATTTATTTTCTTACGATTGTCTTAACATTTTCTTTTCTCTAGCTTACCGTATTGTAAGAATACAGTATATAATACATATTAATATAATGTACAAAATAAGTGTGAGTTGACCATGTTATTGGTAAGGCTTCCATTTAACAGAAGGCTCTCGGTTGTTAAGTTGTGAGGGGAGTTAAAAGTTATATGTGGAATTTTGGCTGCGACCCTGACTCTCTGCTATTCAAGGGTCAGCTGTAACATGTTTATATGTACTCAAAATAAAAGCAAGTATATTTGTAATTATAACAATGTTTGCACATATATGAATATATTTATTTAAAATGCATCTGCACAGCCTTCCTCCAGTGACTAGTGTCCAGGTACCTCGGAGGCACTTCAGAAACACTGGTTGAGTAAGTGTCTGTAGGTATAGCTGTGGGTTTAGGATCACAGTCCCAAGCATGGAGCTCCCTGCCTGTCATCCTTAAGGCCCAGGTAGCAGTGAAATGACTCTTAGCCACATGCTATTCAGACTGTGAGTTCCTAGAGGGCAATGCGTGCTAAGTTGCTTTAGTCGTGTCAGACTGTCTTGCACCCCCGTGGACTATAGCCCACCTAGCTCCTCTGTCCATGGGATTACCCAGGTCAGAGTTCTGCAGTGGATTGCTATTTCCTCCTCCAAGTGACCTTCCTGACCCAGGTATCAAACCTGAGTCTTTTACTTCTCCTGCATCAGGAGGCAGGTTCCTTTACCACTGGTGCCACCTGCAAAGCCCAGTCCCTAGAGGGTCGTTCCGTTCAGTTCAGTTCAGTCGCTCAGTCGTGTCTGACTCTTTGCGACCCCGTGGACTGCAGCACTCCAGGCCTCCCTGCCCATCACCAACTCCTGGAGTTCACTCAAACTCATGTCCATTGAGTCGGTGATGCCATCCAACCATCTCATCCTCTGCTGTCTCCTTCTCTTCCCGCTTTCAATCTTTCCCAGCATCAGGGTCTTTTCCAATGAGTCAGCTCTTCGCATCAGGTGGCCAGAGTATTAGAGTTTCAGCTTCAGCACCAGTCCTTCCAGTGAATGTTCAGGACTGGTTTCCTTTAGGATGGACTGGCTGGATCTCCTTGTTGTATGTGGCAAATAGTCCACATTGTCTACATGGTAAATTTTTAGACAAATAACGCAGCAAGAGGAGCTCGTGACTAGCCAACGTGTGGCCAAGGACATAGTCTCCAGGAGACAGATGACCAGACAGATGAATCTCTGAAAGCCCCAGGGTCATGGGATACACACATATATTACACTTGGGAGAGGAGCCTGGAAGGCAGGGTGGGTCTTCATTGGACAGTCACTTCCATCCCTCAACAAAGCATGCTGGTGACCACATGAATGCCTGAGATGGACACACCATTCCCCAGGCTCCGGCTGATAATTCAGCATCAGACAAAGTTGCATCAGAGAACTCGGATTGGGGGTCAGGGCTGGAGGAGGCCTCTGTCACTGCTGTTGCTCCTGGCTGAGAAATGCTGCTCTGTGCAGGGGACAAAAGTCCCCCATCCTCACCCCAGGACTTACCAGGCAGCTTTAGCCGGGGGTGGGGTGGGGGAGCTCAGAGAATCTCCATCTCTTTATCTTCCTTCTTCCTTCCCCTTCCTGCTTCCCCACCCCCAAGACAGCAGGGTGGGAGAAAGTCATGCTTTAAATGTTTGGAAAGGATTAGTTCGTAAAGACAGATCAGATGGTTAGCTTTGGGGAAGGGGGAGAAGGACAAAGCTGGATCCTTCACTTTAACCTAGACTAAAATTAATTCCAGATGGCTTAAAGAATTAAACATAAAACATGGAGCCATTAAAAAAAAAAAAAACACTTCAAAGTTGCAGCGGGTTAGAGGATGATCCTACAGATGAATTTCCCAAACATAAAAGGAAGGGAAAGAGTCAGAAAGAAAGAATTGTTGGATATGAATACGTAAAGGCACATAAAACTTCTCCACACCAAAGAGTTACCCCCAAAAAATTAAAGGGCAAGTTGCAAAGTATCTGCAAGATATAGGACAATAACATAACAATAGAGTTAATATTATTAGTGTTTACAGAATTCCTACAAAAAAAAATAAGAAAATAGAAAAAATAGCAAAATGGGTAAGACATGCAAATATATATTTCACAAGAGAAATGAAAATGGATAATATACACATGAAAATGGTAAGAAAAAACAGCTAGAAATCAAGTAAACATGATTTAATCCAAAGCAACATTTGGAAAATTTTGTTGTTCTAAGGATATATTTCTGATCATACAAGTACATTACCATAAATTAGTGCAACTTCTCTGGAAAAGCAAGTAGAGATAAGTATTATTGTTGTTTAGTTGCTATGTCATATCTGACTCTTTTGCAAGCTCATTTATTTAGCAAATCCATGTATCCTGTAGACCATAGGCCACCAGTCTCCTCTGTCCATGGGATTTCCCAGGCAAGAATACTGGAGTAGGTAGCCATTTCCTTCTCTAGGAGATCTTCCCAGCCCGAGGATCAAACCCGTGTCTCCTGCTTGGCAGGCGGATTCTTTACCAGTGAGCCACCAGGGAAGGCCAAATACATGCCTACTCTTTGAAAGACAGTTCCTGCTTTTGGAATCTATTGTAAGGAGATAATAAAAGGCTAAAAACGTGGATGAAGACTTACACTTAAACATATTCTGTGTGGTATTTATAACATTGGGAAACTGAGAAAAGCCCAAATGTCTGTCGGCTGGGAATTCACTTGAAAAAAGCTCATCCATGTGATGTGGTATCAACTAACCAAGGACATCCATTGCTCAACACTAAATGAATAAAACTATCCCTTTAGAACCCTGTATACAAATAAGATCCCAGTTTTGGAGTGTCTGTCTGTCTCTTTCTTCCTCATTTCTCTCTCTGTCTCTCTCTATCCTTCCATCTCTCTGTCTGTCTCCATTTTTCTGTCTGTCTCTCTCTCTCACATACACACACACAACTACAAGGAAATTAACCAAGATATTAACAGAGGTTGTCTCTGATGGGTGGGGCTTCCCTGGTAGCTCCAATGGCAAAGAATCCACCTGCAATGCAGGAGACCCAGGTTCAGTCCCTGGGTTGGGAAGATCCCCCGGAGAAGGGAATGGCTACCCATTCCAGTATTCTTGCCTGGAGAATCCCATGGAGAGAGGAGCCTGGCTGGCTACTGTCTACAGGGGTAGCAAAGAGTTGGACATGACTGAGGGACTAACACACTTTCTGATACGCAAGTGTGTTAATAATTTTTCTACTTCTTAAAACACATATATAATACTTCTGTGATCAGAAAAGTAAGCAAGCATACATATTATAAAGAATATGTATAAAGAAAACATACATGTTATAAAGAAATATATAAAGAAAAAATATAAAGAAAACATACATCTTATAAATTACACAGTGAGAAAGAAGCCCACCTCTTAACAGTGTGTTGACGGCATGAGTTCTGCTAGCTGTCTGAGTGTACACGTACATGACCATGGACGTAGCCATCTGGATACCAGAGCCATGGTTGGAGTATTTTAATAGACCACAGGAAATGACGGCAATCTAGGATTCCAGAAAATTCTTCCACCGGGGACTTTTGTAGAAAACGCCATCCTGAGAGTTACCCTATGTGGACTCACATCCCTGACCTTTGAAAAACTGTCAGAGGAAGTGCCTCAGGCTTGAGAAATGCCAGTCTAGAGCAGTGGAGAGCAAACTGTGGCCCAAAGGTCAAATCCAGCCCACCTTCTCCTTGGCACCACCACAAGCTAAGAACCATCTTTATATTTTTCAGTGATGATGTAAGTATCTCCATAATATTCTCACAGTCTGACTCACAAAGCCTAAAATATTTACTATCTTGCTCTTCTCCCAACATTCACCCCTACCGTGGTGGCTGGCTTACCTGCAGTTGGAACCTATGGATAATTTGCTCAAATACTAACTAAAAGCAGTTTTCAAAAAGTACTGCCTCTTTTGAAAACTAACAAGAGTGAAAATACCCATGGTGTGGAAGAACATGTATGCAGGGAAAGTTATCCTCTGGTACTATTGGGAATGGCGGAACTTTTGCATCTCTTTCTTTATGGTAATTTGAAATTACACAGCAAAAAGCCTCCACTATAGCCTCCTGGGGACCTGCCCCCTGAGTGCCCACCCTATCCACTGCCGTCATGCCCTGCTCAGCCAGCCCAGGCCAGGCTGGCTGCACCTCCTGCGTCCTCATCCTCCGGCTGGATCCGCACGCACCTGCCTCACTGTGGATGGCTTGTTTGTCTTCCAGGCCTGGCTCAGCCCATCACTTCGGAGCTCCATTTGGTCCA
>NW_024070186.1:152933678-152938810 GCF_014754425.2 Oryx dammah | reverse complement strand
TCTGATCGGAGCCTGGAGGTGGGCCACTCTAAGCCCCACCTGGACCTACAGCAAGCCCAGGGGGTCCAAGCAGGGCCAGGCTGTATCTTTTTCCATATAGGAGAGCACACTGGGGCAGGTGGGTGGAGCTCTGTCCCCAGGGAAAGTCTGTTCTCCTCATTTAAAGTTTCTTATGCAGAGAAGCCTGGTCCTGCCCCCTAAAGGTCCCAGGGATCTCTCTTTTCTGTGGCTCCCTCTCTCTTTTGTCTGCAGTCACTGGACGGACAGGCAGGGCCACCAGATCGAAAGGTATTAATGAAAATTCCAATCCTAACAGCTCAGGAGGAATCAATTGCAACTGGCAAGGTCTTTGTTTTTTGTTTCTGTTTTTTAATTGGGGGCTAATTACTTTACAATATTGTGGTGGTTTTTGCCATACATTGACATGAATCAGCTGGGTGTACATGTGTTCCCCATCCTGAGCCCCCTCCCACCTCCCTCCCCTTCCCATCCCTCAGGGTCATTCCAGTGCACCAGCCCTGAGCACCCTGTCTCATGCATCATTTGCAACTGGCAGGGTCTTATGAGGGCAAAGATTTCCTTAGGCATAAGTTTTGTGCAATCCAAGTGTTCCTGGGAGGGGTGGACTGGGGAAATGACTCAACTCCCGGAGTGAGACAGGGACTGGAAGTCTTCATTTTCTTTCATCAAAGTGGCCCCAGGGAGTCTCCAATCCACTGAGTCCTCTTGAGAAGTGGGCTTCTGGGGAGGGAGGAGCCCTCCTTCTGGCTGAATTGCCCCATTTCTTTCATTAAACGACATATCACTCGCCTAACGTCTCTCTGGAAGACCAGAGAGGGGACTCGGGTTCCCCTTGTATATCCCTGGGACTCTGTCGTGAGCCTCTTGTCCTCAGTGCCGCTGTCCGAGACGGACACAACAGAACTCTCAGCAGAGGCTGGGGATCCTGATGGGTGTCATAGGGTGTTCAGTTCTCAGGGGCTCCATGGATGAAGAGAGGCGAGGCTCTGATCAGGCTTGGTGATGGGGGGAGGAGAGGGCCAGGTGCTCCCAGTGAGTGTTGTTTCATTTTTAAAATTTTAAATTCAAACTGTTTGTAAAGAGCAGATTTAAGATCAAATAAAAATTGATCAGAAAGTACATAGATTTTACATATATGCCTTTGTCTCCCTGCAAAATGTCCCCCACTACTAAGATCTTATGTTGGTGGGGTACATTTGTGCAACTGGTGAACCAAACTGATTTATTATTATTGACTACAGTGCATTATTTACATCAGGGTTCACTCTCTGTCCTGTCCAGTTCTATAAGTTTTGGCAAATAGGTAACGCCTTGCATCCACCAATAGAACACCATCTATTGTAGTGCTGCAGCCCTAAAAATCCACTGTCCCCACTTATTCATCCCGCTCTCTCTCCTCTGGAACTGGTAGAAACCACTGATCACTTCCTTGCTCTCAAGTTTGCTTCCTGATATTTTTATAGCTCCTCTTGGCTTTCTTTTAATTAATGTTAGCCCGGTGTATCTTCCTTCATACTCTTTGTTGTTGTTTAGTTGCTAAGTCATGTCCGACTCTACAATCCCATGGACTGTAGCCCACCAGGCTCCTCTATCCATGGAATTTCCCAGGCGAGAACACTAGAGTGGGTGGCCATTTCCTTTTCCCTTATTCAGGGGATCTTCCTGACCCAGGGATCCAACCCGCATCTCTTGCATTGGCAGGCCACCAGGAAAGCCCTTTACTTTTCATCTAATGCCCTTAAAAAAACCCAGTATTTCTTTATTTGGCTGCATCGGGTCTTAGTTTCGGCTTGCCGAATATTTGGTTGCAGCATGTGCACTCTTAGTTGTGAGGCATGGGATCTAGCTCTCTGACCTGGGATTGAACCCATGTTCCCTGCATTGGGAGTGCAGAGTCTTAGCCACTGGGCCACCAGAGAAGGCCCTCTGATTATGTCTTTAAAGTAGGTTTCATGTAGACCATGAATAGTTGGGTGTTGTTTTTTTGATTCACACTGATGATGTTGGTCATTTACTTCATGTATTTGGACCTTAGATTTTAAAACGATCATTATTATATTTAGACAAATACATTTGTTGCTATTTTCTGTTCATTGACTTTTACTGCATTTTTGGTCTTTCATTCTCTTTTGCCTTCTCGAGGTTTTCACTGAGCATTTTATAGGATCTCATTTTGTCTCCTCTCTTAGCATATCAATTCTACTTCTTTTTAAAAGGTGTTTAGCAGTTGCCCTTGAGTTGCAATATACATTTATAGCTAATCTAGGTCCAACTTGAAATAACATTATACCACTTTATGTGTAGTACAAGCACCTTAGTAACAGAGTTTCCCAATTCCTCTTTTCCACCTCTTATAACACTATGTCACTCATATCACTTATCCATAAGTTATAATCATATGATACACTGTTGCTATTATCATTTTGAACAAACCAAGGTCTTCCACATTTCAGGCAGATTCTTTACCAGCTGAGTCACAAGGGAAGCCCAAGAATACTGGAGTGGGTAACCTATCCTTTCTCCAGCGGATCTTCCCAACCAGGGAATCAAATCGGGGTCTCCTGCATCACAGGCGGATTCTTTACCAACTGAACTATCAGGGAAGCCCGTTAAATCGATCAAGAATAAACAAATAAAATATTTTATTTTACTTTCATTTATTCCTTCTTAACGCTCTTCCTCTCTTGTGTGGATGGGTTTCTAACCTATATCATTTTCCTTCCCTCTGAAGAAATTCTTACAACAATTCTTACCAGGCAGGTAAGTGTGCAGTAAGTGGCAGCTGTCATTGAACGGCCAAGTGTGGGCAAGACAGTCTGACACACAGCTGACCAAACACCTAGCATATCTTACAGTCTTCAAAGCAAGCGTCTGAGCACGACACGCATAGCCAGTGGCTTCTTTGTGTGACCTGGTTGTGCATTTATTAATAAAGCAGGTGTAAACCCCTTTGGCCAGAGGATGAATCAACTCTTAGAAACCACAATAGACTGCTCACATTTTGAGTCAGAACGAATTCAACTCTTTTTCGATGTCTGTTCTTGACACGAGGCACTGAACTCTATTGTGACTTTATCTGAAGGCAGCCCAAACTTGGCTTTCTCATAAGAAGCAAAGCCAAAAACATTAAATCAAGAGTTTCTGTGGCCACAAAGAGCAGAATATATTCTGTGGGTGGTAATAAGAGGATAAAAAACGGTCAGGGGGACCCAGTCCTGGGATATGATGTGGCAGACTCTGCTGGCTGAATCATTGGTACTCTTTCCAGTTCCTTCTTTGCTAGGGAAAAATAAAAAGTGTTTTCCAGGGTGAGTGGCTGGGGGCAGGGGCATGTAGGAACACTTACCCTACAGGGTGAGTCACAACTAGCTCAGCCTCTCTGGCAGTCACCTCCCCCTTGACCAGTGATTGGTCTAAGAGTGAGCATGTGACTGACCCAGGGCCAGCCAATGAGACATAAGGAAGAATCTACTGAGGACTTTCGGAAAAGTTATTTCAGTTCAGTTCAGTCACTTAGTTGTGTCTGACTCTTTGCCACCCATAGACTGCAGCATGCCAGGCTTCCCTGTCCATCACCAACTCCTGGAGCTTGCTCAAACTCATGTTCATCGAGTTGGTGATGCCATCCAACCATCTCATCCTCTGTTGGGAAAGTTTATTTCCTGATCAAAAGTGAGGCAGGGAGAGCTCTCTTCTACCTTGAGGCATTCACTTTCTCTCCTCTGTCCAGTTATTTGTGGGACATCTCCAGTCCCACGTCCCAAGCTTCAAGAGAACAGTGGTGATGTCTTAGTCATAGCTTTACCCCTCCAGTTCCTGATTCAGTTGAGATGAACAAATCATGAGGTATCACAGACCTGTGCAACACATATCTGAGGTTTGAATAAAATCATTCTGCAGTTGCGTCCTCGGTTGGGGCTGATTTTGCCCCACCCACACCCCCAGGAGATGTTTGGCAATGTCTGGAGATGTTTTTGGTTGCCATGACTGGTGGAGGGGACGGACCCTACTGGTATCTGGTGCGGCGAGGCCAGGGATGCTGCCAAGTGCCCTGCAAGGCACAGGACCAACCGGACAACAAAGAGTGATCCAACCAGGGCATCAGTAGTGCCCAGGCTGAGAGACTGTCCTCTGTAGACAAATCAGCTAGCGAGGTTTCCTCTTGACTGTCAAGACAAGATAAATATTTGAAAGCAAAATTTTTTCTAAAGGGTGGAATCTTTTTTTAATTGAAGCTCATAATATTGTGCTAGTGTCAAGTGTATAGCAAAGTAATATGTGTGTGTATGTGTGTATATATATATATGGAATCTAAAAAATGGTACAAATGAACTTATTTATAAAACAGAAGGAGTCACAGATGTAGAAGACAAACTTGCTCTCTCTCTCTATATATATATATATGTGTGTGTGTGTGTGTGTGTATGTATGTATATATATGTATATATATATATATATATATCTGCAGCTTCCCAGGTGGCTCAGTGGGTAAAGAATCTGCCTGCAATGCAGGAGACACAGAAGATGCAGGTTTGATCCATAGGTTGGAAAGATCCCCTGGGGGAGGGCATGACAACCCACTCCAGTATTCTTGCCTAGACAGAGGAGTCTGGGGTCCATGGATCACAAAGAGTCAGACCCAACTGAAGCAACTGAGCACACACACACACGTAGGCTATAGTATATAGATTATATACATAGTATAATGTGTATCTGTTAATCCTATACTTTTGCTTTTTCCCTTCCCCCTACCTCCCCCATCAATTCAGTTCAGTCGCTCAGTCGTGTCCCACTCCCATGAATCGTAGCACGCCAGGCCTCGCTGTCCATCACCAGCTCCCGGAGTTCACTCAGACTCATGTCCATAGAGTCTGTGATGCCATCCAGGCATCTCACCCTCAGTCGTCCCCTTCTCCTCCTGCCCCCAATCCCTCCCAGCATCAGAGTCTTTTCCAATGAGTCAACTCTTCGCATGAGGTGGCCAAAGTACTGGAGTTTCAGCTTTAGCATCATTCCTTCCAAAGAAATCCCAGGGCTGATCTCCTTCACAATGGACTGGTTGGATCTCCTTGCAGTCCAAGGGACTCTCAAGAGTCTTCTCCAACACCACA
>NW_024070186.1:152836013-152928678 GCF_014754425.2 Oryx dammah | reverse complement strand
ATGGTGACTGCAGCCATGAAATTAAAAGACGCTTACTCCTTGGAAGAAAAGTTATGACCAACCTAGATAGTATATTCAAAAGCAGAGACATTACTTTGCCGACTAATGTCTGTCTAGTCAAGGCTATGGTTTTTCCAGTGGTCATGTATGGATGTGAGAATTGGACTGTGAAGAAGGCTGAGCGCCGAAGAATTGATGCTTTTGGACTGTGGTGTTGGAGAAGACTCTTGAGAGTCCCTTGGACTGCAAGGAGATCCAACCAGTCCATTGTGAAGGAGATCAGCCCTGGGATTTCTTTGGAAGGAATGATGCTAAAGCTGAAACTCCAGTACTTTGGCCACCTCATGCGAAGAGTTGATTCATTGGAAAAGACTCTGATGCTGGGAGGGATTGGGGGCAGGAGGAGAAGGGGACGACAGAGGATGAGATGGCTGGATGGTATCACGGACTCGATGGATGTGAGTCTGAGTGAACTCCGGGAGATGGTGATGGACAGGGAAGCCTGGCATGCTGCGATTCATGGAGTCGCAAAGAGTCGGACACAACTGAGCGACCTAATTGAACTGAAGTTCATTTGTACTATTTTTTAGATTCCACATATAATTGATATCATACTATACTTGTCTTTGTCTGTCTGAGTTACTTCACTTAATACGATAAAAATCTCTAGGTTCATCCAATGATGCTGCAAATGGCAATAAACCGTTTTTTCTTATGGCTGACTCATATTCCTGAAGGGAGGGATCTTAAGGTGCTAGACCCCAGACCATCGTCACTAATTAACATATAAGCCCGCATCAAGAGTTCTTTGTCAGTAGGGAGACCCTGTTCACTTCACAATTAGTCTATAGCTTCTTGACAGACTGGCACTCTCGAACAGCCAGAGGGCCAAGGTTTTTCTTTTTTCTTTTTAATTTTTATTGGTGTATAACTGACTTACAGCATTGTGTTAGTTTCCTGTGTATAGTGAAGTGAGTCAGTTATACATAGTATCCCTTCTGTTTTAGATTCTTTTTCCACGTAGGCCATTACAGAGTCCTGAGTAGAGTTCCATGTGCTATACAATAGGTTCTTATTAGTTATTTACTTTATATATAGTGATGTATACATGTCAATACCAATCTCCCAATTTATCTCTCCCTCTCTTCCCTTCTGGTAACTATAAGCTTGTTTTCTATATCTGTGACTCTACTTCTGTTTTATAAATAGGTTCATTTGTACCATTTCTTTAGATTCCACATATGAATAATATCATATAATATTGTCTTTCTCTGCTTACTTTACTCAATATGACAATCTCTATATGTATGGAATATTACTCAGCCATAAGAAAAGAATGAAATAATGCCATTTCCAAGCTTGTTCTTTGATCAAGGGGCCAGTGTGACTGGGATCTCCTCACCTTGAGGTCAAGTTCTGTAGCATCCCGGTGAGGTGAGTAGTGGCAGCCAAGTCCGTGGGGTGGAATAGCCAGGGAGGTGGATGGTGGTAACTCAGATCCTTTTCTTCATTTCTCAGGGAAAAGATCTCCCAACTGGAAAAGTAGAGCCTGGAAGAAGCTCCCTTCATGTGGCTTTTAAGGCAAAGAGGGTCCAGAGGAACAAGTTGGAGTGAGTGTCCCAAGTTGTGGGACCTCCAGTCTGGTAGGACAGTGACTTGGGGGCTGGTTGCAGTAGATCAGAAGGTGGTGGGGCTGCTTCGTGCTGAGCAGGACCCAAGGCCCAGCCTCAGGCAGCAGAGAGAATCCTCGAGGGGCCTGAGGATGCAGATCTTGTGAGGTCTTCCCACCATCCTCGCCTCTCCCATCCACATCCCACTTTGTATGGTGGCTTGTTTTTGCTTGTTTGTTTCATTTCCAGGAAAACTGCCCTTTGCTGTCTCTTTCCCCCGATTTCACAGTGTAGGCTGATTGTCGAGCCGCTACACTGGCCCTTCCAGAAATTGCAACTCTGGCCTGTGCTATACAAACAGAATTCCTCCTGGAAGCCCTTTTTTACCTGTGGCTTCTCTCCCTTCCCACTGGCTAGTGTTCAGTGGTTTCGCTCACAAGTTGGGTACAGCGGGGCTATGTCTTCCAAAGTATGTAGCCCATATGTCCTTCTTCCCCAGGAGAAGAGGGGGCCTGGGAGGGAGAGGGTGCAGGAGTTCCCACTCTGCTCCACTCGGAGGTGGAAATGCAAAGGGAATTCATATTCTTTCTAGAGAAGACCCCCAGGAGGATTCACCCCTGGGCCCTCTGTGGAGTTCATGCTTTGTGTAGAATTTCAGGGACCAGTGCTGGGGTTAGATGAAAGTCCAGAACACTGGAAAATCCCCAAGGACCCTTCACCATCCCTGTCTCCTCTCCCAGTCTGGCCCCTGGCTCGCCTGCTGCAAAACCAGATCCTGGGAGGCAGGTTCCTGATGAACTCATTCCTAGGGTGACATTCATGACATCATGCTGCCTTCTCAGGGATTTACAAAGCATCACAGGGCATCTAAGAGGGAAATTCTAGACTCTGCAGTCACAGTGGAGATTCTGTGTTTTAGGTTCTGGGAAACATTCCTTAACTTTTCCTCTCACTGAGTTCTCAGTTCATCCAACCAGCAGCTCCCTCTTCATACCATCCGAGTTCCCCCAACACCAGATTGAGAACCCCAATGATCATATAAGGTCCAATAAGTGAAGGTCTTACTTTTACACTTTAGGAGGAGAAAAGAAAGCAAGGCTTCGGCTGCACTTGGTGCTGAGCTCTGGAAGGACCCTTTGGTAAGATATTTGTGGCTCTTATCCAGGGACTGTGGACCGAGGATACACACACACACACACACACGCACATGTACACACACACCCCACAAAGCTGGAACTACAGGCCATACAGCAGGGTGGGAAGAAACGAGTCATCTGAGCTAATGATTTGGAAGAATTCCGTGGCATGTCTTAGCCTTCTCTCCACCCAGGGACAGCTCTGGACGGGCCAGGCAAGGGATGCTCAGGGGAAAGTTCTCTGTAGCTACAAGAGATTTGCAGCTGTTTTGTCTACGAGGTGAAGGCGGAGAGGGAAGGCACATGGAGGTCTGGGTTTGCAAACCCTTACCCAGGGCATGGTCCTCTGGAATGTGCCTTGACAGACAGACAGGCCTGATGTTTCTCGTTTGCCTCTGCCCCTCCCCACTCTTCTCTTCCCACTGCGAGGCTGGCCTGCATGCACTGTGTCGCCAGCCTCCCCCCAGCTGGTGTCGGCCAGTGGGAGGCAGCATTGGAGTTAGGCGGAAGGATGGAGCGTGGGCTTCAGATGTTCATTCTCCAGGGTCCCTTTCCACTGCGGGGCTCCGGTTTGGCTCCATTGGTCATCGCTGTTTCTCAGTCACGTCTGACTCTTTGCGATCCCATGGACCATAGCCCACAAGGCTCCTCTATTCATGAGATTCTCCAGGCAAGAATACTGGAGTGGGTTGCCATTTCCTCCTCCAGGGGACCTTCCTGACTCAGGGATCGAACCCACATGTCTTGTGTCTCCTGCATTGGCAGGCGATTCTTTACTATTTTGCCACCTACGGCTCTGTCCATCTAGCAAATGTCACTACCCCATCTAGAATTCCTGCCGCTCCACTGTCTCTTCGCCTGGAGGTGACCACTCCCTGCCCCTCCCTGCAGGCACAGAAGGCAACGGCTTCCCACTGATGCTGCCTCCCAGGGTTCCTTTTCTAAATCAGCCCACACCTTGGAGGCTGTCCTTTCAGTAAACATCCCTCAGTGACCCAGCTTGAGAATGCTTGTTTCCTACCAGGATCCCGATGCCGCAGATAGAGAGGAAATGAGCCACTGGCATTCAGACTGAGTTCATGGAGTCTGGTGTGAACCATCTCTGATTAAAATGATGGAGAGGTTTTCACCCTTCTAGCTTATCACCTGATGCTGACTTGGTCAGCAAAGCCCCCGGCCCATCGTAATTCTGTCTTCTCTTCCTAAGTGGACTATCCATACTCATTTAAGAAACAGGCAAGGTGTATACTCTCTGTCGTGGGTGACGATAGAATTCCAACTTCTCACATGTCAAGCAAGAACCTTTTGCTTTGTAAAGGCAAAAGGTTGTAGAATAAGGGGAAAGATTTTTACAGAGAGGAAAAAACAGTCCATAGAAAATTCTATTTCACTCCTGGGGAAGATATCTTCCCCACAGGTCTGTGCCCTGAAATCCTTATGGTCTCAGTGGCCTTGGCCTGCAGCAGCTTGAAGCAGGATTTTGGTTCCTGGCCAGAGATTGAAGTCGGGCTAAAGAGATGAGAGCGCTGAATCCTAGCCGCTAGACCAGTGGCCAGGGACAAGGCTCTGGCCTGTCAGCTGCGCAGAAATGAATTTCTACATAGAGACTGGAAGTAGTAAGACAAGTAAGTGGAGGAAAAAGGGTACCTGTGGCTAGACACACAGGGAGGCTCAGAGAGAGAGTTGCATGTACCCTCATGGCATGCAACTTAAATCACTTATATGGGGCATTTCTTCTGGGTTTCCTTTGGCTAATCATCTTGTTCTGCCTGATTCTGAGTCTGTATTTGGCTATCTAAGCGTTCTTCCTTTTGTGCACACGCATCTCGTAGCCAAGATGGATCCTAGCAAAGTGGCCTATGAGTAAGTTGACATCACCTATGATAGGGTGCTGCCCCTTCCCTTTTTGACCTTCGAGGAGCCTTTCTCATGTATGGTCAGGAAGACCTTGAGAATGAGAAATATGTGGTCTCTTATCCGGGCCAGGCTCAGCTGCTTCTCCTCTTCGTCTTGGAGTATCTGTCTACGGGGACAAACTCTCATTGTTCAGCCTGTGTGCCAGTCGCTCAGTCTGCAAAAAAGAAAATTCATATGGTTGAACTTGACATTTCACTTGAATGGCTGAACTTGACATTTCACTCGAATGGTTTTGCTTCTCTTTAATTAATACCTGTGTTTGCTTATCAGAGATAAAAGCACCTGAACTCAAATGAAGCCTAGGGAGTACTGATTTGGGACACAAAATGAGATTATATTTAAAATGAGCTGGTCCTGACTCAGAAAGGCCACGGAGACCCTGCCTTTCATGGGTGATAACTGAATGGAAGCTCCAAGGGGCTTGCTCTTCTGCTTGGGCCAAATCATGAACTAATTCTTCACTAAATGACAGATAAAAGATGCTAATCGGAGTCTGCTTTTCTAATTCACCCTGTGACGTAGGAAAGGCTTAACTGGATTCATGTGCGCCGCCGCTGCTGCTAAGTCGCTTCAGTCGTGTCCGACTCTGTGCGACCCCACAGATGGCGGCCCGCCAGGCTCCTCTGTCCCTGGGATTCTCCAGGCAAGAACACTGGAGTGGGGTGCCATTGCCTTCTCTGGATTCATGTGTGAAATCCTTGGAACTCCATGAAGGTAAGTGTTGTTCGGTCATTTCTACCTCTTCATTGGTAATTGGAGATCTGGGCCCAGTGGGCACCGGTGCAGGGCCAGCAGGAGGAAGGGAAGGGGATGACGGAGGAGGCGAGATGCACAGTTAGTCACAAGGGGAGAATTAAGCTTCCATCCTGTTTCCTCCCGCTATTAGCTGGTCTTTGCTTGTGAAGCTGTGAAGGCTGGGAGCTGTGTACCGAGAGCCTTCACCTCTGCTCCAAGACCCAAGTTTAGAGGGCACAGTCCCCACCCTGAGGTTTGATAACTCATTAGGAGAACTTACCGAACATACTGAATTTTTATGCTCATGGTTACAGTTTGTTACAGTGAAAGGATACAGATTAAAATCAAGCAAGGGAAGAGAAGCACAGGGTGGAGACCAAGAAAGATGCAAAGGCAGGGACTTCCCTGGTGGTACAGTGGGTAAGAATCTGCCTGCCAACGTAAGGGACATGGGTTCAATCCCTGGTCCAGGAAGATTCCACTTGACTCAGAGCAACAAAGCCCGTGAGCCCCAGCTACTGAAGCCCATGCATCTTAAGAGCCTGTGCTCTGCAACCAGAGAAGCCACTGCGAAGGGAAGCCCGCGCACCACACTGAAGAATAACCCTTGCTTGCCGCAACTAGAGAAAGCCTGCGTCCAGCAACAAAGACCCAGCATAGCCAAAAATAAGTACGATTTTAAAGAAAGGGGAAGAGCCAGATGGAAAGTTCCGGCTGTTATCTCCCAGCAGAGTCAGGCCAGCACCACTCTCCCAGCACAGATGTGTGACAATCCACAGTACTGCCAACCAAGAAAGCTCACCAAACCTTGGAATCCATAGCCTTTACGGGGGCTCCATCGTTTAAACCTGATCGGCACCCCCACAGGCCTGACTTGTCTCCAGCTCCTCCAGAGGTTAACTGATAACCGTGCCATGGAAAGCCCCCATCCTAAATCACATTGTTGGTGTGACTCAAAACCTCCAGGCAAACCAAAGAAGCTCCCATCAAGCGTAATATCCCAAGGGCTTAGAAGTCTCCCCCAAGAAGCTGAGGAAAAAGGCCGGACTCTCTCTGGGCAAGGCTGAATTCTTTACACACATCCTGCCACTAGTTCCAGCTGTTTCTCTTCCCTGGGCCCCGTCAGTCTGTGTGTATGTATGTTAGTCCGGCAGCCGTGTCCAACTCTTTGCGACCCCATGGACTGTAGCCTGCCAGGCTCCTCTGTCCATGGAATTCTCCAGGCTAGAATACTGGAGTGGGTTGCCATTTCCTACTCCAGGGGATCTTCCTGACCCCAGGATCGAACCTGGGTCTCCTGCACTGCAGGCAGTTTCCTTACTGTTTGAGCCACCAGGGAAGCCCATCAATCTGGACAGACTCAATTCCTCAGCCCGTTTGTCTTTTCTCGATCAGATGCCACTTCCAAACCCTAATCTAGATAGGCCCTGAGTCCTTGGAGTCCACCGGTGATGTGGGTGGGGGTTAGCAAAAATAGGGTTAGTGTACTTCTCTGAAATCTTCCACGTAGGTGGTGTCTAGACGCCTTAAGTACAAGACAAACCTGATTCACTGTTTCTTTTCAGATAATCATGAGATTTTGTCATCTAAAATGCAGGTCACGAGCAGATATGACACGAATCTGTCATATTATTTGAGGATGTTCAAAGTGAGAGTGAGACCATAAAGAAAGCTGAGCACCGAAGAATGGATGCTTTGAACTGTGGTGCTGGAGAAGACTCTTGAGAGTCCCTTGGACTGCAGGGAGATCCAACCAGTCCGTCCTAAAGGAAGTCAACTCTAAATACTCATTGAACACCCAGACCTGATGCTGAAGAGGAAGCTCCAATACTCTGGCCACCTGATGCAAAGAACTGACTCATTTGAAAAGACCCTGATGCTGGGAAAGATTGAGGGCAGGATGAGAAGGGGACGACAGAGGATGAGATGGTTGGAGAGCATCACTGACTCAGTGGACATGAATTGAAGCAAATTCCGGGAGATGGTGGAGGAGAGAGGTGTGCTGCAGTCCACGGGGTCACCAAAAGAGTTGGACATGACTCAGCAACTAAACAACTTCTCCTTAATATTCTCCAAAATTCTAAGATGGTTCCAAGAGAGAGTTAATGAAAGAGACGTGAAGCAGATGCTCTGGGAAAAATAAAAATGACAAAAAAAATAAGATGTTCAACCTCACTAGGAACTGTAGAAACAGAAATTAAAAACAACAATACAGTTTCCTAGGAGGTTTTGAACAACTCAGGGAGGTGGTCTCCACTCATTTCAAGTGAGGAAACCTTTTCACTTATAACTCCCAGGGTTTACCTCAAAATGGACGTGATTCTGATTTGGTGGGTTTTTTTTTTTAATGATAGCAAAATAATACCATTATACCAACAAAAGTGGCAGGTATTGGGGGATTTAATAAAAGCGTGGTACCCAGGGTTTATTGAAATCATAACTCATGGCAGTCTTAAGAGATGACAGTCACTTTTTCTTTGCCATTGGTCACATGGAGATTTCATTTGGGGAAATCACAGCCAACAACCAGCACCGAGTTTTGCAAGAGGAAATTATTCCATCTCCATATCACCCAGACCCTTACCTCTCTTCCTTCCTTGGGTTCCTCTCCCCTCTGCCCACACCCAGACCTGCCTGTTCACATAACCACTGAAGTTGGGCAATAGAACTTAAAAGCTGTCGAAACCTGGGTACCTATTTATTAGCAGACCTTCCACCTTTGCTGCCCAGAGAAAACTCAGATTTGGAGGTTCAGTGAAGAACTTCATGGCTGGATTGCCCTCTGAAATGAAGCTGAAACCACCTAGCATCACCTATGAACACACATAGGCAAGATGGAATGTCCTAGGCATCTTCACCTTTTACCTGTTGAAAGACATGTTTTTATTCCATACACCAAAGGCCATTTCCTATCTCCTTCCCTTCTCAGTGTCCTCCTATTATTCCCCCAGGAAAGAGGAAAGTTCAGAACTGAACTTGAAACTTCCAGCATTGCAGAAACACCATAAGGCATTTCGTTCCCTTGTGAATTGGTCTATCCAGAGCTTACCTCCCAAAGTCACAGCTCTGCAAAATGTCAGGAATGCAGGGTGAGCGAGGGCCACCATCTGCCGGAAATCCAGGAGATCCCTTGGAAGGTTCTGCAGTCATTCTGAATGAGATGAAAAGGTGGAAATGCTTGCATTGGGATCCTTAAGACTTCTGGACCCATTTCCCAGAATTAATGCAAGATTTGATAACATTTCCCTGGCCAACACCGTTGTTGTTGTGTCGCTAAGTAGTGTCCAACTCTTTGCGACCCCACAGCCTGCAGAGCTCCAAACTTCCCTGTCCTTCACTATCTCTCAGAGTTCATGCAAGTTTCTGTCCGCCGAGTCAGTGATGTGATCCAACCGTCTCATCATCAGCCACCCCTTTCTCCATTTGCCTTCAATCTTTCCCAGCATCGGGGTCTTTTCCAAGTGTTATCTCTTTGCATCAGGTGGCCAAAGTATTGGAGCTTCAGCATCAGTCCTTCCAGTAAGTATTCAGGGTTGATTTCCTTCAGGATTGATTGACTGGTTTGATCTCCTTACTGTCCAAAGGGACTTTCAAGAGTATTCTCCAGCACCACAGTTTGAAAGCATCAATTCTTTGGTGCTCAGCCTTCCTTATGGTCCAACTCTCACATCCATACATGACTACTGGAAAAACCACAGCTTTGACTATACGGCCAACACCGTCTTGACCATCAAAGAAGTTCACCAAAACATTTTAATCAAACTGCAAGTCGATGTGAAACAGAAATGCTGGCAAAACCTCCTATGTGGAGCTTCTTTTATAAATGGGTCTAACTCATTACAATGGTATGTTTTGCCCCAAGCCTCTGCAACTAACAAGCTGGGTCTGTGGCTGGCAGGGAGGACCACTGACACAGGCTTTGCCGTGAATTCCTGTCCGTGTCCTCCTGGGAGCTGTTTGACCCCACGTGGATGGGGACAGGCTGGGCGCCACTGCCGCATGCCTATGCCAGCACAGATGAGGATGTCTGAGACGCTGCCTTTCATCCACAGTTTCCCTGCCCTTTGCCAACGTGAGATACTCTGGGAACCTCCACACCCATCATGCTGAAAGGGGCAATGCCTGGGATCCTACTGACGTTCACACTCCCGGCTCAGACTCGCTGAGGCTGCTGTCAGCTGCCAAAGAGAGAGGTCAGGCTAGGGGAAATACACAGGGGGACCCTGGAAAATCCCACCTCTCAGCCACAGTGCCAGGTGCATTTGAGGCTGCCAAGGCAAGGGTCCCCCATCATCCATGCAAGCACAGAGGCAGGAGGAGGCTGCCTTCCAGGCTTGTGTGTCTTGCAAATGTATTTGGTGACCAGTCTTCATGGAGGATATTACAGACTCCTCAAATCTATGCTGAAGCCCTAACCCCCATGTGACTGTTTGGAGATGGGCCCCCTAGAAAGTAACTGAGGTTAAATGAGGTCGTAAGGGGGCTTCCCTGGTGGCTCAGTGGTAAAGAATCTACCTGCCAAGCAGCAGATGTGTGCTCTATCCCTGGGTCAGGAAGATCCCTGGAGAAGGAAATGGCAACTCACTCCAGTATTCTTGCCTGGAGAATTCCACGGACAGAGGAGGCTGGTAGGCTAACAAACAAGTCTATGGGGTCGAAAAGAGTCAGATATAAAACTTAGGGATTAAACAACAAGAGCAAAGTGAGCTTTGGTTATGGACACTTTGATTTCAGACTTCTGGCTTCCAGAACTGTAGGAGAGTAACTTTTTGCTGTTCTGAGCCACTCTGTTTGTGGTCTTTTGTTATGGAAGCTACAGGAAGCTAAACCAGGAGGAATATGTAATTACGGGGCAGAGATGTAAGGGCCCCAAGCAGTTAGGGCTGTTTCATCCAGTGGGAACAGCAAGGGCAGCTGCTGATGTCCTGAGATCTAGGTGCCCTGGATTTAATGTATGGGCCAAACACAGTCGCTACGAGAGTAGCTCTTCCTCTGCAATCAGCCATTGCTAGCTTGACCCTCACTCAGACCAAAGCAAAGCTCCAGCTTCTGTCTTCCCTTTTGAGCCTCAAGACCACATGTTGGAGGCTTCCTATGGACCTGCTATCGCGATATTTCCAAGTCTGGTGGCTTACTGCACCAATAAGCTAAAAAAGAGCCATCACACACCAAGTCACATTTTCCTGCTCAACGGCCCCACTCCCGGCCATCAAGCTCAAGGAGTCACTCAAGACACAGGAGACCCAGTGATCTGCTGGCCTCACAGGCTGGCCAGTCCACTCATGGCAGGGAAACCACAGCCCCTCAAAGGAGCAGGAAACTGCCAAAGAAAATGGTATTTATGGAGAGGTTTTAGTGACAGGGCCAAATGCTTTTGTTATGTATCTGTATTTTGTTAAGTAAACAAAGCTGGTGGCCACAAAAGATTGCATATGCAATTAAAAAGAAAAAGAAAATTTAAAAACTCATATATCTTGTTAACTGTGCTATGGCTATAGAAGATGTTATCAATGGGTACAACCATTAGGATGGTTATTATGAAAAAGACAAAATATAGCGAGTGTTGGCGAGGACATGGAGAAATTAGAACCTGGTGTTTTGCTTCTGGGAGTACAAAATGGTGCAGCCACTGTGCCAAACAGCACGGCAGTGTGTCAAAGAACTAAACACAGAACGACCATTCCAGCAATTCCACTTCTGGGTATATCCCCCAAAGAAATGATAGCTGGATCTTGAAGAGACATTTATACACCCACGTTTATCACAGCATCATTCACAGTAGCCAAGAGGTAAAGCAACTCAAGTGTCCATCAACAAATGAATAAAGAAAATGTAGTATAGTCATACAGTGGACTGTTATTCAGCCTCAAAAAGGAAGGAAATTCTGACACAAGCTCCGACACGGACGAACCTCGAAGCCATTGTGATAAGTGAGATAAGCCAGTCTCAGAAGGGTGAATACTGTATGCTTCCACTTATGTGAGATACTTAGCAGAGCTGATTCAGAGACGGAAAGTAGAACGGCTATGAGCAAGGGCTTGGAGGAAGGAAGATGGGCGTTCTGATTTAATGAGTCTGGTGTTTTAGTTTTACAAAATGAAAGAATTTCCAAAGATGGACAGCAGGGATGGTTGCACAACAATGTGAATGTACATAACAACACTGAGTGGGACACTTAAGATGATGCAAAATTTATGTTGTATTTATTTTACATGACTTTTTAAAAATAAGGGATTTCTCTTGGTTAGGTAGCCCAGGGGTTAGGACTTGGCGCTTTCACTGCCTTGGCCAGGATTCAATCCCTATTTGGGGAACTACAATCCTGCAAGCTTTGCAGTGTGGCCCAAAAGTAAAAATAAATAAAAATAATATCGTCATGGGAAAACTGAGGGAAGGTAATTGAGAACTCTCCATACTAGCTTTGCAACTTGCATGAGCCTAAAATTATTTCCAGATAAAAAGCTTAAAAATAATAGTAAAATGAGCAAACCCGGTGAAGGGTAAAAATGTGTTTATAAGTGCATAGGAAAGAATTACAAATGTTTTTAGGCATGGGATCTGGGGAAAACATTTTTTCCTTTTTTTTTTTTTTTCTAACCTCTAGACTGTATTATTATAATTAGTGGGGAAAACTCTCCGTTTTAAAAAGCCTTCTGCTACTTTTCCAGTCAAATATAGAAATGTGAGTCTCTTTTGATATTTAAGGGCCAAAGCAGAGCCTCATTGTTAGATCTCTAGCAACTCACTTTTTAATAAACAAATATGTATAGATTTATGTCTATAAACACAAATAAATTTGTATTGAAGGAATTATTAACATAACCACCATCCCTTTAATCAGTGGTGAGATGAAAAGCGGAGCAATGGCTGAAAAGAAAACAAAGGCATCAGTCCCAGCCCAAGCTAGGGACAGGATGGTCTGTTCTGAACTGTTCTATCGATGTCATGAGCGGACTGGTGGCCTTGTCATTGATGATCAGGAAGCTTTTCTATGAACTTCAGTCACAACATGGGCGCTCTGGTATCTTTCATCAGACTCCTCTGTCCCTTTCTACCCATAGCAACCCACCCCACAAAATGCAGAGAACGTTCTTCTCCAGAAGAAATGTCATTTTGAGCAAAATTCTCATTTCCAGTTGACTGGCTATTGTAGGTTAAATTTGACCCCTCTCCCCCTAAAAGATAAAAGCCACACCCAGGACTTCAAAATGTGACTTTATTTGGAGATTATGATAGAGTTCCCAGAGAGATAATTAAGTTAAGATGGGGTTGTTAGGGTGGGCCTTAATCCAAACCGATCGGTGTTCTTAAAAGAGGGAATTTGGGTACGAGGACAGACATGCACAGAGGGGAGGCGATGTGAAGATGGAGGGTGACAGCCGATTGCAAGCCGAGGAGCGCCTGAGGCCACCAGAAGCTGGGAGAGGGGCCTGGAGCGAGTTCTCCACCAGAGCCTCCAGAGGAAACGAAACCTGCCGCCACCATGAACACAGACTTGTGGCCTCCAGAACCGTAAGACAGTATATGCCTGTTGTTTAAGCCTCCCAGCCCGGGGTATACACGAGAGCCCGTGAAAACTCACACACTGGCTTTCGTTGCATTTTCCAAGCCAGCTGCTTTCCTGACAAGCCCACATCAGGCCACCAAAGGGTAAGCTCTGCATTTGGATCAGCCGTTGTGAAACCCTCCTTTCCAGACCCAAATCTAAAACAGCTGTTTACAAGTTTGTCATTTGTGTCCCTCCAGCCCTTTTGCCTCATTATTTTCCAGTCTGGTGAATTGCTCATGAAAAAACTGGCTTATAACACTAACACCTACCCAGAAGGCCCCTCCCCAAATCCTACCTTGCTGCAGCCCAGAACAAGGACTACAGGGCCCGATGACCTTCAGGATCTGAGATGCTGGCCACACTGGGAGGCTAAAGGCAGGACATGCGACCTTGTGGTAACCTTGCTAACCCATAGTCATACAGCTTTGCATCTCCTAGGTCAGTGGGGTCACAGGCACAGCCCTGGATCAGGGCTCCAGGTTACCGCTGTGGGAGAGCTGGATGGTGGCTTCAAACCCACAGCTGTGGCTTGGCCCAGAATCAGAGGAATTCACAGCCCATTCACCACAATGGGGAGGGTGGTTGGTGGGTCCAAATCAGATCACAAGCTCCAACTCTGTGTGGTTTGGCAACATGCAAAACTGGCAATACGAATACCTCCAAACCTCATACCTCCCCTGTGTAGGGAGGAAGGACCTTTGGGGAGCTGAAGGGCTGCCTGGACACCCCCAACCTCTAGCTCTTTGCAGTGGTGCCTGTTGCTTCTCTGGGCTTGGGGGGATGGGTATAGGAGAGGGAAACAACTTGCTGTGCCCTTTCCTCTCTGAACTACTAAATTCTTGGGCAATCTCAATATACGTCAAGTCCAGCCAAAGGTCCGATCTTAAAATCAGAGTGAGATCTCCATTCATTACATTATTCAACAAATGTTTGCTGAGCGCCTATTATATTCCAGGTACAGTTGGTATGGGCAATACAAGGTGAGAAAGATAAGATTCCGAAGCTTGAAGAACAGCTGGGGTGAGAAGGGCAAGATGCATGCAGAAGTAGACACCTACAAACTAACAAAAGTTAAGTGATAAGGATATGCACCAACAGTTACAGGAGAAGCAGAGCGGGGCATTATAGTTGAATATGGATGTGAGAGTTGGACTGTGAAGAAAGCTGAGCGCCAAAGAATTGATGCTTTTGAACTGTGGTGTTGGAGAAGACTCTTGAGAGTCCCTTGGACTGCAAGGAGATCCAACCAGTCCATTCTAAGGATCGGCCCTGGGTGTTCTTTGGAAGGAATGATGCTGAAGCTGAAATTCCAGTACTTTGGCCACCTCATGCAAAGAGTTGACTCATCGGGAAAGACTCTGATGCTGGGAGGGATTGGGGGCAGGAGGAGAAGGGGACGACCAAGGCTGAGATGGCTGGATGGCATCATTGACTCTATGGACATGAGTTTGAGTGAACTCCGGGAGTTGATGATGAACAGGGAGGCCTGACATGCTGCAATTCATGGGGTCACAAAGAGTCGGACACGACTGAGCGACTGAACTGAACTGAGTGTCCCTCCCCAAGATATCCACATCCTAACCCCTAGAACCTATGAATGTTACTCTGTAGGACAAAGAACTTTACAGATGTGTTTCAATTAAGGATGTAAGGATGTTATCAAGGGGAGAGTGTCCTGGATTATCTAGATGGGCCCAGTCTAATCACAACGGTTCTTCCAAATGGAATGGAAGCTTAGAGTGAGAAAAAGGGGGTGTGGTGAAGGAAGCAGAGATAAGAGTCATGTACTTTGAAGTGGCCCCAAGCCAAGCAATCCAGGCAACCACTAAAAGCTGAAAGGCAGGCAAACAGTGCCTCTAGAATTTCCCTCAGTCCAGACAACACCTTGATTTTAGGGTGTTGCTCCTGGCCACAGGACACATGGTCCTTCTAAGGAGAGTGTATGAGTCAGGCTTCTTCAGAGAAGAGCATCAGTAGAATGTTTATGCCTATGTGTGCTAAGTTGCTTCAGTCGTGTCTGACTATTTGCGACCCTCTGGACTGTAGCCCGCCAGGCTCCTCTGTCCGTGGGACTCTCCAGGCAAGAATCCTGGAGTGGGTTGCCATTTCCTCCTCCAGGGGATCTTCCCAGCTCAGGGATCGAACCCGCGCCTCCTACATCTCCCACGCTGGCAGACGGGTTCTTTACATCTGGAGCCACCTGGGAAGCCCCCACATACCTATGGGGTTGCAGAGAGTCAGACACGACTAAGCAGCTAACACACACACACACACACACACACACACACACACCTATATAGAAAGAAACTGAGGGAGAGAGATTTATCATAAGGAATTGGGGATTGAGAAATTCCACAGTTTGCCCTCTGCAAGCTGAAAACCCAGGAAAGCTACTGTTATAATTTAGTCTAAATCCAAAGACAGGAGAACCAGGGACCATCTGGTATATAAACCCCAATTCAAAGGCCGGAGAAGATGAGATGGGATGTCCCCGCTCTGGCACTGAGGCAGGGATGAAAGGGGGGACTCTCTCCTTCCTCCACCTGTTGTTCTATTTGGGATTGGATAATGCCCACCCATTTCGGGGAGGACCATCTGCTTCACTGAGTCCACTCCCATTTCAATGGGAATCTCATCTGGAACCACCCTCACAGACATACTCCAAATAAAACTGAATCTGGGCACCCCATGGCCAGACAGGTTGACAGGTAAAATTGATCATCATAGACAAGACAGGCATTTTTAACTCTTTGCCCCATGAATATCTGTCCATTCACTGTAGTGGATTTCTGTGTATCCAAAAGAGTGGCCCATGAGACTTGCGGAAGTCAGAAACTGATTTTTAAAGGGACTTGCCGTAACCTGCTTCTGCCTGGCACCAGCAGGATGTCCCACACCACGCAGGCAGGTCTGTGCCAGGGGGCTGCAGAGGACATGCATGTCTCTTCAAGCCTGAGTAAAAGTGAGGGCAGTTTTTAAAAGCAAAGAGTCTCCAACTTCCTATAAAATAGAACAATGGGCAAGTTAGACATCTGACATTAAAAAAAAAAAAAAAAAAAGCGTTTGGAGAAAAAGCCAAGAACAGATGGCAAAGAAGAGAGTTCTTGATTGTCACGAAAGGCTTAAGAAAGGAAGGAGGTTGTTCAGCGATGGAGAATGGGGAGTTGCCTTGTCACTCAAAAGAGCAGTGGAAATGTTGAAAGATCTGCACGCTGGACAATTAATTGTGAGCACGATGGCTGACGTGTTACAGTCAGATGGAAGTGGACTTGAATGCCAGGGAAATTTCTGTGAAAACTTGCCAAGAATTTTGATTGATGAACTTAAAGCTAAAAAGCCTTGGCATTTGCTCAGATTGTTCAAGGGGGGTTTGAAGAAATGAAAGAGCACACATGTTTTTGAGAAAAATAGTAACTGATCATGGAACATGGTGTTTCTATTATGATCCAGAAGCTAAGTGTCAATATTCATGGTGGAAAACTTCAACATCCCTAAGACTTAGGAAAAATGCCCCGTTTCAAAAGCAAAAGGGAAGTGTTTATTTCTTCTTTCACGTGGGTGTCAGTGTTCATGCTCAATGCAGCCCACAAAAGCTGAGAGTTGATCATATTTTTTCATGCACAAACACAAAAGTCATTGGGAAGTGTCAAATACTTCTTTAATAAGACTGACTGTGATTTGCTTCTCAACTATGCCATTGCTTTAGTTCGGCCCTTACTTTGTTCTGTCTCATAGTTTTGGATGAAAGAGGTTATTTAACTCCTTGATTACCAATATGTGTCACCAGATAAAATACCAAATGGTGTGTAGTTATTAAAATACTTTTCCAACATTCATTATTTTATTTTTTGGCTGTGCTGGGTCTTCATTGCTGCACGTGGGCTTTCTCTTGTTGTGGAGCATGGGCTCTAGGGGTTCAGGCTTCAGCAGCTGCTCCGTGGCATGTGGAACCTTCCCAGACCAGGGATTGAACCCCTGTCTCCTGCAGTGGCAGGCAGATTCTTAGTCACTGGACCACCAGAAAAGTCCTAAAATATTTTTTAAACCTGCTCACAAAGGAATTGGACTTGGCACTGTTGGTGACATTCAAAAGAATGTAATGAATCATGGTTCCTTGGAAACATGACCAATTCTAGGACTGAAGCAGGAAAAACATAAGATGAGTCTGGAGCATCATAGAATGTCAGAAAGTAAGGAAGAGCTTAAAAAGCAAAAGGGAGGAAGCACGCCAATGGAACACAGAGCCAACCTGAAAAAGTTCTCAATGGCCAAATCTGGAACAATTTGGGCAACAAAGTAAATCATGTGTATTGAATTATAACCTAAAGGAGATACATCTCTTTTCCCCCATTTGTTTGTTTATTCAACCACTTATTGATATCAGCATGGACTCATGGCTTATAAGTTTATACTTTAGGTTATAATTCAGTAGAGGGAGCTTGGGTCCCCCTCTTCTCAGTCACTAGCTTCCAGAAACTAGAGTATCTGCTGCTGCTGCTGCTAAGTCGCTTCAGTCATGTCCGACTCTGTGCGACCCCATAGACGGCAGCCCACCAGGCTCCCCCATCTCTGGGATTCTCCAGGCAAGAACACTGGAGTGGGTTGCCATTTCCTTCTCCAGTGCATGAAAGTGCAAAGTGAAAGTGAAGTTGCTCAGTTGTGTCTGACTCTTTGCAACCCCATGGACTGCAGCTTACCAGGCTTCTCCGTCCATGGGATTTTCCAGGCAAGAGTACTGGAGTGGGGTGCCATTGCCTTCTCCAAGAGTAGAGAAAGGGGAAAACAGTAACTCGACACCAAAGAAACCTGGCAACTCTACCTTAAGCAAATGATCGAGGTTCTCATCACGCTGCCGTGTGGCTCCCAGGCACACCCTGATACAATGTGATGAGAAGGGCACTTCTCTGTGGAGTTCCTTACAAAGCCCCATAGTCCAGTCTAATCATGAGAAAGCCAATAGAAAAACCCATGTTAGGAGACATTCTACAGGACACATGGCCAGTACTCCTTGAGACCCTCAAACAAAAGATTGAGGAACTGTCACTGATCAGAGGAGACTGGGAAGATGTGATAATGAAATGCAATGTGCTATCCTAGACTAGATCCTGGGACAGAAAATGTCCAGTTAATGGGAAAACTGATGAGTTTTCCATAACATCTGGAGATGAGTTAATGGTAATACATGTCAGTTTCTTAATGTGACAAAAATACGCTGATAATGTAAGATGTATGACAATGGGAGAAATGGGGTGAAGACTATACAGGTAAGGAGAATTGTCTGTAGTATCTTTGTGATTTTTCTGTAAATCTAAAATTTTTCCAAAATAAAAGGTCAATTAAGGACTTCCTTGGTGGTTCCGTGGTTGGAGTTTACCTGCCAAGGCAGGGGACCTGGGTTCAATCCCTGGACTGGGAAGATTCCACATGCCCCAGGCCACTAAGTCTGTGCACCACAACCACTGAAGGTTTCTAGAGCCCACGCTCCACAACAAGGAAAGCCACTGCAGCGAGAAGCCTGAGCAACTAGAGAGAGCCCCCACTCACTGCAACTAGGGAAAAGCCTGCACACAGCCGCAAAGACCCAGCACAGCCAAAGTAACACAGAATAAAACTCTTCTTTAAAAGTCAGTTAAAAAAAGAGTATTATGAATTCTAAGAGAGACACCAAATGGAACCCCCCCAAAAGCATTTTGAAAAATGGCAGCTATGCTAGAACACGAGTCTAGTTTCCCAAGGGGCTGAAATCAGTAGATTTTGTTTTATTTCAGCGAGGAGTCTCTTCCTAAAGAGTAGGGCAGCTTTCCATAGCTCTTCACTGCAGATAGAGAATGAGGACCCAGGCCCTTGATTCTGGTGCTCTGAATGGCTGTCACAGGAGAGCTGACACGTCTCTAGCACTTGCTTTGTATGAGACTTTTCTAAGGGTGTTTCATATATTAACTATTTCACCCTCATTTACTTCTTACCTCGAATTTCTATTTATAGAGATGATTCTGGATTTTGTGCATCTTCCTCTACAGCCTGCTAAACAGCATGAGTGGAGAGTGGGTTTCATACCTCCGTGTGGAGCTTGTACTAGCCTTCACTAGCCCTCCATCTTTGGGAGGGGGAGCTAACAGGATTTGTGAATGGATGAGACATGGGATGTGATGGGGAGAGTGTGGTCCAGGAAGCGAACTGGACAAGGAGACATCGGTGATGCCCTTCAGTACAAGAAGGAGCCCAGGAGAAGCTGGTCTGAAGAATGAGATCACTTGTTTTGGGCGACACTGAGTGGAATACGATCTTTTCCTGGGGCTTAACAAATGTGCCTAAAGTTCAGAGCATATTCTTATTGAAGACAGAGTTTTAGGATGAACAGTATGTTGATCCATGGATTTTGTGGAGAATCAAGATTTCATAAACCCCTGGAAATCAGTCCTGAATAGTCATTGGAAAGACTGATGCTGAAGCCAAAACTCCCAATACTTTGACCACCTGATGCGAAGAACTGACTCATTGGAAAAGACCCTGACGCTGGGAAAGATTGAAGGTAGGAGGAGAAGGGGACGGCAGAGGATGAGATGGTTGGATGGCATCACTGACTCAGTGGACATGAGTTTGGGTGAACTCCGGGAGTTGGTGATGGACAGGGAGGCCTGGCGTGCTGCAGTTCATGGGGTCGCAAAGAGTCGGACGTGACTGAGCGACTGAACTGAACGGAACTGAACTGGACACAGTATTCTCACAATTCAGCATCCGCCCCAGGTTGTCTCTCTCTCTGTGTGTCAGGGACTTCCCTGATGGCCCAGCAATTAAGAACCCACCCGCCAATGCAGGGGACAGGCTTGATCCCTGGCCTGGGAAAATCCCACTTCCCCTGGGGCAACCAAGCCTGCGTGCCACAGCTACTGAAGCCCGCCCTCCCTACAGCCCCTGCTCTGAGACAAGAGAAGCCACCACAATGAGAAGGCCCCGCACTGCAACTAGAGAGGAGCCCCCACTTGCTGCAACTAGAGAAAGCCCTCACAGCAGCAAAGGCCCAGAGAGCACAGTTTTTTTAAAAAAAGTTTATGTCAGAAGGTACAAAAAGCATCAACCTGGCCCCAGAGTCTGCCTTCCTTGGGGTGAACCTGCCACTAAGTCCAGATGTGGTTTCCTCTCTTCCCCTGCCCCACCCCCAAGCGTCCCAAAGTTTTCAATCAAAACATCACTCCTAATATCCTCAGTTCTGAACATCTTGAGACTTCACAGAGCTGACTCCCCTCTGGTGCCCAAGACCCCGTGCTTGCCAGGTTATTAGCCCTGGTGATGGCAGAAGAGAGCCCTTAATGAGTCTAGTGTATCATATATTGTCTGCCTTGAAATTCACATCCACCTGGACCCCTAGAAATGTGACCTGATTTGGAAATAGGCATCTTGCAAATATGATTAAAGATGAGGTCCTGCCAAGTTAGACAGCAATCCAACAGCGGCTGTCTTTCTAAGAAGTCTGTGTAAAGACACACAGGGAAGAATGGCAAGTGAAGATGGAGGCTGACTTTGGAATCATGAGTCTACAGTCCAAGGATGCCAAGGATTGCCAAGGATTGCCAAGAATCGCAGGAAGCTGAAAGAGGCAAGGAAGTGTCCTCCCTGAGACCCTTCACGGCTCGGCCGACACCTTTATTTCAAACTCTCTTCTCAAGCACTGTGAGAGAACACATTTCTGTTGTTTTTACGCCACCAAGCTTGTGGTCATTTTTACCACAGTCCCGGGAAACTAGCACAGCCAGGTAAATGGGATGAGAAGACCTATGCGATGCAGGATAGACAAATGGATAAATGGGACTCTGATTTTCAACCTCTGCATAACCAGCCTGTGAAACCAAACCATTCCCTCTGCAACAGTCAGTCCAACAGGTCAGGACTTGGTCAGCGACTGCCAGTTTCCCTAGTTTTACCTCTGCTTCCAACTGCAAACCAACTAGAAACAGCCAACCATGCTCCCCTACCCAATCACATAGGATGCCCTGCTTCTAGTTAACCTGCCTCCAGCTTCTCCATGGCAACAGCCTCCTGTCAGGGCACACCTGATGCCTTCCCTTGATTCCAACATGAAGCTTTCCCACTCGGCTGTAGAGATGATTCTGACTCCCTGGCTATAATGAGCTCTGAGAAATAGCCTCTGCCTGTCTTCATGGGGGAGGGAGGGGTCTTCATTGCTTCCACACCTGGAATCTGTGGGTGTATTAACTTGTAAGGACTCCTATAGCAACAGGGGAGCTAAAGCAGCAGAAATGTATTTGCTCAGAGCTCAGAGGCTGGAAGCCCACGATCAAGGGGCTGGCAGGCTGGCTCTTCCCGAGGCCTCTCTCCGTGGCCTGCAGACGGCTGCCTTCTCTCTGCCTCCTCACGCCTCTGTGCTCTTGTATCCCTGGTGTTTCTCTGCATGATCAAATTTCCTGTCTTTATAAGGACACTAGTCACATTGGATAAAGGCCCACCCTAACGGCAGCCTCATTTTAACTTCATTATCTCTCTAAAGAGACCTTATTTCCAGCTATATTCAGAGCCTGAGATGCTGGAAATTAGGACTTTAATATATGGATGGTGGGAAGACAGGATTCAGCCCATAGCAGAGGGGAAGGGACCAGGTCAACTGGGGTGAGATGGAGTTGGAAGAACGCCAACTTGACTAGACATTATATCTCCCTTGTAAGAATGCATTATCTGTTTGTAGCTTTCAGATGATTTGTGTGCAACAGAGCTGAAAGACTGGGGTGGCGAGACATGAAAATTAATAAGAAAAAGCACTTCAGAGTCAGCATGAGAACACACCGAAGAGTTTGGGCCTCAGTGAACTGGCCTAGTAAACAAGCAGGAGGGTGGAGAAGGTGAGCCAGGTATTGTCCCAGCTTCTCTCATCAGCATCTCACCTTTGTGCCAAGTCTCCACCCAGTCACCAAAGGAAAACAGTCAAGCGGACATACGTGCATTGGAGAAACGGGGCAATGGCTCCACCACGCACCCAAGGCCCATGGTTACCTGTTGCCGGGGTGGCGCATGGACCAACACTAGGAGGAGTCGGCACTCTGGCCAGCTTCTGTGGAGGATGTTGGTACCCAATCCGTGAGCCCTATTTGTCTCCCAGACCCTCTACTTGAATGTTTATATTCAGGGGCTTATACTCTGGATTGGGAGTATTCTCCTTTCCCTTAAGTGCCCTTCAGCCATCCAGTAATCAAAGTCATCTGAGTCCTCTTGACAGTCACTCTTAATACAGTAAATCCACTACATACGAACCCTTGCGTGGTGAACTTTCAAAGAAGCAAACGTGCGTTCACATATCCGATCACCTAAGTTAGTTCACGTGTCTGGTGTACGTGGTCGTGTGCGTGCAGCCTCTGCAAGCGGTTGTGCTTTGGTGTACTTTGTTCTTCAGTACTGCAGAGAGTCTAGTAGTTCAGTACCTTTCCTTCAAGCTCTGTGCCATCAACTTTTTCAGGCAGGAGTAAAATGGCAGCTTGCCCTCCTTGTTGACAATCCTTCAGCTCTGCCGTCTCCCACCTCCTCTCCCTCCCCCAGTCAGTGACTCTTCTTGCCTGTTTGTACTATGCCAGTCCCTGCATGCCAGCTATTGTACTGTACCACTGTACTTTTCAAGCTACTGCACTATAAGATTAAAACTATTTCATTTTTTGTTTTTTTTTTAATGTATTGTTTGTGTGAAAAGTAGTATAAACCTATTACATTACAGTACTATAGCCAATTAGTACCCAATTAGTCGGGTACCTAGGCTAGCTTTGTTGGACTTACAATCAAACTAGACTTACTAACATGCTCTGGGAACAGAACTTGTTCATATGTAGGGGACCTACTCTATCGTTCATGCATCAGCTCTCCCACCCACCCACCCATTCATCCATCCACCATCCACCCACCCACCCATCCATCCACCATCCACCCACCCATCCATCCACCATCCACCCACCCATCCATCCATCCACCATCCACCCATCCATCCACTCACATCCACCAACCAACCCATCATCCACCGGCCCATCCATCCACCATCCCCTCACCCATCCATCACCCCCCCATCCATTCATCTACCATCCACCCCACCCCCATCCATTCATCCACCACCCACCCACGCATCCATCCATCCACCATCTACTTACCCATCCATCCATGTGTTGGATGTACTCATGGAGAACCAGGAGTATGCAGAGAAGGGCAAGTCAAATCATACTTGGGAAAGTGGAAAGAGCAGTTGGACATACCCTCTTCTTTCAAACACTCCTCACAAATCAATTTCCGTCTTTCTATTATGGTCATCACCAGGTCCACCCTCTCTGTGGCCCAAAATTTGCAAAGGGGAAAACACGGACTCCAGACGTCATGACAGCCCTAAGAATCTCCAGGCCCCGTTACTTCTGGTCTCTTCACCCAGCGTGGTGAGAAGAGAACTGACCGTGGAGGCAGATGTTGCCAATGACAAGCTTGTGTTCTTCATGCCTCATTTCTCCGGTCTGGACTCAAATGCATCATCTGTAAATGAGGAAAGTTGACCCTGACTCTGCCTCTTAAATTATCCCCTGAAATGTCCAGAGCAAAGAGGACAGGCAGGGGTCGATTCACAATATTTACACTAATTTTGCATCTGAATACATGACACGTTAGTTTAAGTCAAAAGGAAAATTTATTTTTGATTATCAGTGGACTATAAAAACTCTGCTCCAAGAAGCTGCTTCGTGTTTATCCTGAGAACCTCTGTTTATCATTGCTCTTTTTGGACTGCTCCAAACTCCTGGGGGGACTAAGCCCAGGAACTAGGTGACCCCAAGATCCTTGTGATTTTGTGACTTGGGCTCCAGTGCTCTGAAAGTGAGTATGGCTCACATCATTGAAGTGGCCACGGGTGGGAAGGACTCTGAATGGGCCCTTCAGGGTTTCTGACTCAGAGGGCACGAGTGGAGGGGATGCTGGTCCAGCCAGTGGTGACACCACATCATTCAGGTGTGAGTAATGGCTGTGATTCGTCTACGAGGCATTACACAGCTCCACATCAGCTCCAGATTTAGACTTGTTCCCTTAAAAGTTGACTAAGCTCTCTCTCTTTATGAGCAAGCAAGAGCCCATTTTAGAGAGGCTATTCACAAAGAGAATGGAAAACGGCTTGAATGAAATGTGATTTGAGCACTAGGGCCACGCTCTGCTCTGTAGGATGAATCCAAGAGTGGTGCTAAGTGGCAGCAACAGACTGGTGACCAAGATGTTCCCCCGAAACATTTTTGTGCCCTATGGATGGCAACCAGAGCTGGGGGTCTACCAAGAGCAATATAGGAGGAAGCTCTCACTTTCTCTTTTTTTAGTATATATTTTTATTACTCAACTACTTTGTTAATCATGGTAATTTTTTTTTAATACCACACAATGTGCCTGGTATTAGTTCCCTGACCAGGGATCAAACCTATGCCCCTTGCTTTGGAAGCAGAGAGTCCTAACCACTGGACCATCAGGGAATTCCCAGGTGCTCTCAGGTGACGGGACACATCTGAACATCTATGGTGTGTGCCTGCATTAGTGCTGCTCATGTGAACAGGGCAAGCTGCCTGGGGTGGTGTGCATGCTCAGTCTGATTCTTTTCAACCCCACGGACTGTGACCCATGACGCTCCTCTGTTCTTGGGATTTTCCCAGCGAGAATACTGGAGTGGATTGCCATTTCCTTCTCCAAAGCTACCTACACATAGGTAAAATTAAGACAACTTGAGCATTCCACAGGGTCCACGTGAGGATTAAAGACGGAGGCCTGAGGATCAAAGTCTGTGTGGCCTATGTTTTCCCACCAGAAAAAAGGTGGTTTCTACATTTTAAAAAATTTTATTAATGTTTGTCTGTGCTGGGTGCTGGGTGCTGCGTGGGCTTGTCTCTAGTCGTAGCAAGCAAGGGCTCCTCTCTAGTCACCGTGTGCGGGCTTCTCGCTGGGGGGCTTCCCTCGTTGCAGGGCTCTAGGACATGGGCTTCCATAGTTGCAGCACGTGGGCTCCGTAGTTGTGGCCCACAGACTCTGGAGCTCAGGCTCGGTGGTTGCCGCCCGCAGACTCTGGAGCGCAGGCTCAGTAGTTGTGGCTCACGGGCTTAGTTGCTCTGAGGCACGTGGGATCTTCCCAGATCAGGGATCCAATCCATGTTTCCTAAGGACTGGCAGGTGGATTCTTTACCCCTGAGCCACGAGCGGAGCCCCGGTTTCCACATTATTCAAGGGTCATTAAAAAGGAAGACACAAAGAAGAATATACAATGGACTGCATGATCGTCTGCTGAGTGTTTGCCACCTGACCCTTTACAGAAAAAGCACGTGGGTCTCTGGATTGAAGGAAGAAATACCCTTGAAAATAACTGGCCTAGGGCCTAGCACATAAGGGATGCTTGGAAAAGGTGGAATTTCACTACGAAAAAAAGGAAAACTTTCTGGGAGTAATGTAGTTGCAAGAAAAGGGTAAATGAGATTCAACATATGGGACAAAAATCTGTAGGATTTGTAGCATATATAAATATTTCTATTTGGCCGTCCCCTTGTGTTAGTCTGCTGGGGCTGCTGTAACCAAATACCACAGACTGTGCAGCTTAAACAACAGACATTTATTCTCTCACAGCTCCGGAGGCCAGAGGGCCAAGACCCAGGTGTCTGCAGGCTGGGTTTCTCCCGAGGCCACTTTCTGTGGCCGACAGAGGCTGCCTTCTCACTGGGTCTTCACATGCTCCTTCCCCTGTCTGGTATCCCTCTGGGTGTGTCCAAATTTCCTCTTCTTATAAGGACACCAGTCAGACTGAATTAGGGCCCAGCCCAGTGGAGAAGGAAATGGCAACCCACTCCAGTACTCTTGTCTGGAGAATTCCATGAATGGAGGAGCCTGGTAGGCTACAGTCTATGGGGTCGCATAGAGTCAGACGTGACTAAGTGACTTCACTTTCCAATGGTAGCCTTATTTAAACTCAACTCTTTATTTTTTTATGTTTATTTATTTATTTATGTATTTTGTTGGCTGTGCCTCATGGCATGTGAACTCTTAATTCCCTGACCGTGACCCCTGAAGTGGAAGCATGGAGTTTTAACCACTAGACCACCAGGGAAGTCCCTAACTCACCTCTTTAAAGGCCCTATATCCAACCACAGCCACCTTCTGAGGTGTCTAGGGTTAGGTCTTCAGTGTATGAATTTTGGAGGGTATGTACAATTCAGCCTATAACTGTCCTCTTAAATTAAGAGAAGCATTAATAATTAACAATGCTCATCCCTTTATTTAGGACAAATAATCCTTATCCTTGCTGGAGAAGACTCTTGAGAGTCCCTTGGATTTCAAGATCAGTCAACCCTAAAGGAAATCAATCCTGAATATTCACTGGAAGGACTGATGTTGAAGCTGAAGCTCCAATATTTCATCCACCTGCTGTCAAGAGCCAACTCAATGGAAAAGACTCTGTTGCTGGGAAAGACTGAAGGCAAAAGGAGAATGGAAGGGCAGCAGAGGATAAGATGGTTAGAAGGCATCACCGACTCAATGGACAAGAATTTGAGCAAACTCTGGGAGACAGTGGAGGACAGAGAAGCCTGTAGCAGTGCAGTCCATGGGGTTACAAAGAGGTGGGCATGACAGAGCAACCAAACAATGAACAATCCTTATACATGAAGAGGGTCCATAACTGTGTAACAGTGGGAAAGTCCAGTCCAATGTTAAGGGACTGTTAAGAGAGGCATCTGTACTTCCCCCGTGGCAGAAACATTAAGTGCACCCAAAATATGCATATTGCTGTGAAAGTGCTGCATTCAATATGCCAGCAAATTTGGAAAACTCTGCAGGGGCCATAGGACTGGAAAAGGTCAGTTTTCATTCCAATCCCAAAGAAGGGTGATGCCAAAGAAAGTTCAAACTACCGCACAATTGCACTCATTTCACATGCTGGCAGAGTAATGCTCAAAATTACCATATGCTGCTGCTGCTAAGTCACTTCAGTCGTGTCCAACTCTGTGCAACTCCGTAGATGACAACCCACCAGGCTCCCCTGTCCCTGGGATTCTCCATACAAGAAAACTGGAGTGGATTGCCATTTCCTTCTCCAATGCATGAAAGTGAAAAGTGAGAGTGAAGTTGCTCAGTTGTGCCAGACTCTTAGTGACCCCATGGACTGCAGCCTACCAGGCTCCTCCATCCATGGGATTTTCCAGGCATAAGAGTACTCCCTCACATTTCTCAGCCTCTTGCTCACAGGAAGGCCCAGAGGACTAGTTCTGGCCTTTATGGAGCTCTCAAGGGCCAGTGGAAGCTCTCCAGCTTGCCCTTCTTTGGCTATTTTGTTGTTGAGTCACTCAGTCGTGTCTGACGCTTCATGACCCCATGGACTGCAGCATGCCTGGCTTCCCTGTTTCGGGAAGCTTCTTGGCTATGGCAGCCAGAGAAGCTTCATTCTGAATGGACAGAACCGCAGGCTGGAAGCAACCTGGATCCCTGAGCTACCACATGGAGGAGAGCTGCTCTGGCATCAGCCAAACTGCATAAACATTGTGTAAGTAAGAAATAAAGCTTTATTGTGCAAATCACAGCAACCTGGGGCTCAATCTGCCACATCAAAACCTGATCTATTGAACACACTGGTTGTCAGAAGAGAGCTGAATGCTGGGGAAGGGTCACAAAAGACACGTCCATCTCAGACCTGCCGCGAATTCACTACCTAATCTTGCACGGGAAGCCTTATTCCTAACAAATGCTTGCACTCTGCCCTTGGTTAGCTGGCTATGGTAACAAAGCCTAGAAAGAATACAGTTTGTTATTCCTGAGGCTTTATATATACAATATCAGCCAAAGACTTTTCTTTCAAAATAGCTATTCGGCTGGGACTTCCCTCGAGGTCCAGTGGTTAAGAATCTGCCAATGCAGGGGACCTGGGCTTGACCTCTGGTTGGGGAACCAAGATTGCACATTGTTGTTTAGTTGCTCAGTTGTGTCCATTGCTCTTGTGACCCCACAGACAGTAGCCCGCCAGGCTCCTCCATCCACAGGATATTCCAGGCAACAATACCAGAGTGGGTGGCCATTTCCTTTCTCCAAGGCATCTTTCTGACTCAGGAGTCAAACTGCATCTCCTACACTGCGGATTCCTTACCCCTGAGCCACCGGGGAAGTCCGCAGGCCATGGGACAGCTAAGCCCATGTGTCGCAACTACTGAGGCCCTGCTACAATTAGAGTGCGCACAGCAAAGACCCCACATGCAGCAACTAAGACCCGATGCAGCCAAAAATAAATACTAGGAAAAAACATAGCTTTGGGCCATCGCCTGAGCAAGGAATATGTTGTGTAACTAGCTCAGGCCCTTAAATCAGAGCCATTTATTTATTTATTTCATCTGTAAATAATGCATCTCCCTGCCATTGTCCACTCTCTGCTGTGGTCATTGGTTAGTGCCTGAGCGTCCAGTACATTAGTCTGTTCCACATACTCAGAGCTGCCGCCCCCAAAGGCCTCCTTATGTGCACCCCAGTTCAAAGGCTGATATACATGTTTGAAGGAAACTGCAAAGGCTACAATGTTCCCCTCTCTTCACCACCCCAAGACCTTGGTGCCACAGATATCAGCTCTGAGAGAGAATGTCCTGAAAAGAGGTCCGCAGAAAAGAAGTACAAATATAGGCCCACATTTGTCTTTGGAACCAGATGTCTGAAGCACTCCCTTGACAGGGAAAAAAAAAAAAAAAAAAAACTGCCACAAATAATACACTCATTTATTACTCAGGAAATATGCTCCTTTCACTGAAAAGTGATGACATGAAATTGAACCAGCTCCCAGTCCTGCTCTGAATTATTCTGTGCTTGTAGCACAGAGAGGGTCTTATAGAGAAAACAAATGCAATAACCGAGAGGCTTCCAGACACCCCACCCCCCACAAAATATCAGTCTTGCATTCTTTCTGAATTGGTCTCATTTTATGACACGGTTATACAGCAAGTATTTTATTGACTTAATCTAGTAAAACCCAGCAGCCTTTTAACAGCTAACGTAGATAAGGAGGTGATCCTGGGTGGCTGCTTACTTGGGAGATCTGTTGAGAAACAAAGAGTGTTTGTCCCGGTTTAAGAGTTGATGGTAGATGGCGGAAAGGCTGTGATGCTCGGAATCTCAACAAGCCATATGATTTTGAGAATGACTTAATACTGTGAAGACCTGGTCCACACAGACACCTCAAAGATGTGTTCTGTAAGGACAGCTCAATCTGCAGTTGACTTTCCCCTCTGCCTGTGGTGGCCAAGCTCTCTGATGTCTGCGTGTTCATGGAGGTAGGGGCCATGCACCCCGAAGCCCCTCTGGGAGCAGCTCACTCAGGACCCTGGAGTCCCTAAACCATTTAGGTCCCCAGTTTTCTCTTCTTCAGAAAAGCTGGGGTTGCACCCCATGGAACTCTGCTCAATGTTATGTGGCAGCCTGGATGGGAGGGGAGTTTGGGAGAGAATGGATACATGTATATGTATAGCTGAGTCCCTTCACTGGTCACCTGAAACTATCACGATATTGTCAATTGGCTATATCCCAATACAAAATAAAAAGTTCAAAAGCAAAAGGAATTTTTAAAAAAGCTGGCTTGCACCAAATAATCTCAAGTCCCTTTCTGTTCTAAAATGCTCTGATTCCTGAAACAAAGAAGGATTTATCACTCAGTCGTGTCCGATGCTTTGCAACCCCATGGACTGGAGCCCTTCAGGCTCCTCTGTCTATGGGCTTCTCCAGACAGGAATACTGGAGTGGATTGCTATCATCATCAATACTAGCTACAGCTTCTGGTCCCCACACCCCCACCCATCAAACTTCAGAGAGCTTCGTGAAGCGGAAACCATGGGCCTCTCACTTTCTACCATGCTATACTGCACAGGGAGGCCACACAGCTCAGGGGACACAGGGCTTAAGCAAGTCCATAAATATGAAAAATGTTTTGTGAACAGTTATAAAGGAAGTCAGAACTAGGCCAATCCAAACACCCCATCTGGACTCCCCCTTCATTCTACTCATCACCTCAATTCCCCCTCACCCTCACCAAGTCCTGAAACAAGGACCAGATCTAGAGGAGACGTTCACTGATGTCATTCTTCATGCGTCATTTTCAGAGCCTTAAGCTCGTCTGGGTCTAGCTTAAGCAGACATTGAAATGGGTTCAAGCATGTGAAGATTTTATTAGGGCAGATGCCTGTGAGAAAATGGGGAGGGAGGCCAGGGAAATTCAGGAATTCCAGGGCTTCCCTGGTGGCTCAGACAGTAAAGAATCCACCTGCAATGCAGGAGACCCGGGTTCAATCCCTGGGTCAGGAAGAGCCCCTGGAGAAGGAAATGGCAACCCTCTCCAGTATTCTTGCCTGGAGAATTCCATACACAGAGGGGCCTGGTGGGCTACAGTCTATGGGATCACAAAGAGTCAGACACGACTGAGTGACTAATACTTTCACACTCTCACTAGGAAGAACCTGAACATTTCCCCTGCAAAAGAAAAAAAAATGCTGATTCACCTTGAACAGGCAGATAGAAGTCTGCAAGCACCCCTGTAGCAATGAGGCAAAGCCAAAAATGCCCTGAATACCCGCACCTCGATCCCCTCTTGTATTCTGTCTGTTGCTGGGCCAAGAACCTTGCTTAGAAGCCGACACCACTCTTTGGCAACGTACTCTTAGTTTTCAGACGTATCAGTCAATAAATGAAGCAGTCATAGTGAGGGAAAAGTGTATTTCACAGTCGTTATAAAAGTACATATATTTCATACAGGTGACATAAATATAGTCCTTACTTATGACCAAATCTTACAACCAAAGCCAACTTGACTTCCGGATATCACACGATGACAGTCGTCACTTTTGGCAGTAACTACACACAGGCTGACTGAGCTCACGGGCGCAGACTAACAAGAGACAGCCATGGGTCCAAGAGACGAAACACGCTTTGTACTTACCAAAGGGATACTCAAGGTCTCCATATAAATATAATAAAATAATAAAGAATTCAATATTTCTCCTCTCACTCGATTCCATAGATTTGTCGGGCGCTCACACACACAAAATACAGGTTCTCCCCTTCTTCACTGCCCCCTCACCTCTCACTGGGCTTGGAAAAAACCTGAGTTCACAGTTCAAGTTGCCAGTGGTGATGCAGACGGTCGGCTGTTCTGGAAGCGTGCCAGGATCGGGGAACACGTCCCAGCAGGCGAACACAGCAACACAGAAACGTTCATGGTTTCGAGGCAAGTAAAACATGAGAGACAGAAAGAGCTCAGACCAAGTTCGCACGCATGCAGCCTGCAAGCCTGCGGAGCCACACCTGCAGCTGGAAACCATCTTCAAAGAGGCTTCTTCACTGATCAAAAACCCAACACTCCATGTCAAATGGAGAAAGGGACTTCTCAGCTGCTTATTTTCTTCTCTGCTTTAAAAAAAAAAAAAAAAAAAAAGCTCTATTTTTCAATGGAAAGTTCCAGAACCTGATCTGGAGCTATCCAAAGGAGTGCCACCCACAGCGGGGAGTCTGACCTCCTCCCAACAAGCCCCAGGGCTGGGGCAATCCCCAACAAGGCGAGGGGAGAAGCCGCCCAGGGTCTCATCAAGATCAGCCAGGACTGGGCACAGCCAGGTGTCCACCCTCTCTTCGCTCAGTCAGGGACATCTGGGGCAGAAGGAGGTCACCAGTGTGGAATGAGAAGAAAGGAAGACCCACTCCCAGCGCGCTCAGGCACAGGCTGGCTGCCAGTGGAAGCGAAGGCGGGCTCTGCACGGCTTCAGGGTCACGGACTTCTTTCGGATCAGCGGGCTGGGAGGACTAGCCCTGGGGTGGCCCCAGCAGCAGTCAGGCCCAGTGCGGTCACGCCCGCACCAGCCAGCAGTTGAAGACTCCAAGCCACAGTGGAACCTGTCTCCGAGCTGACCTTCATCCAACCTGTGCCGATTCTACTTTTGCCAGTTCTGTCAGTTCATGGCCGAGTGGTCCCCACCAAGGGCCAGGGCCCCGGCCCCAGTGGAGACAGCTCCCAGCAGGCTCCAAACTAGACGCAGTCAGACAACACTGGGATCCACAAAACACATACACAGGGACGGCACGGACACAGACCCAGAGGTGCATCTTTGGTTCCATCCTTGGCAAAAGGTGTGAAAACCGACCGCGGATTCAAAGCCTTGTTTGAGGAACCCTGCTTTCCTCAAATACAGTACTATATTTTGAACGTGAGTCCCTCCACACGAGTCTCTCACTGCTCACGGCAAACGGGCCGAGCTCTAAACCACACTTGTTGCCTTGGCAGCTTGAAAACTGCATTGCACAGAGCTAATGGTGCCTTCCGGGCGCGTCCATATTCAACCTTACCTGTCCTCTCTTTCTAAATAACCGACTGTAACTATGCTCTGCACCTTCCAGAAGGATCCGGGCTCTGGTGATCCAATGGGAAGGACAGGTGGCCGGCTAGGGTCACGTCCCCTCCTGCAGGCCACCATGGGCCAGCGCCACTGAAAACATCACCTGGGCAAGCCTTGATGCCCTCTGTGCTCATCCTCTCGTGAGAACAGGAGTTTGGTGAAATCACTTCCCATTTCGCCACCCAGGTTTCTAGAAATCATGTTGACTCGATTTAATGACATCACATAAAGAACAATCACCTTTGGAGAAGATACTAATAATTCAACTGTTAGCAAGTTTCAACCAAATGAAAAAAAATTCCATCAAGACCCTGCTTGGCAAATGAGTGTCCCACATTGGTCCTTTCCATTCTCTGGGGACCGTGCTGTGGGGATCAATCTTGGACCCAGTCAGAGGGGGTGGTGCTGGTTTCTAAGCTTCCTGCCCATCTTCCCCAGGGGCTCCTGAAGCCGGGTTCTCTGGGTGACGAGCTCTTGCCACCCTGCAGGGAGTTCTCTCGATTAGAGGGGAATCTGTGGCCTGGGTGAACCACATTGTGCTTCCCCTGCCACGTGACTGCTGAAATGAGACCAACCCACTGAGAGGCACACCCAGAGTACAGCGTGGAGACAGCTCAGAAGGGTGTATCGTCTGAGAAGGCCGAGGCCAGCGCAGGGTTCTCCCTGCCAGCCCGGCTGAGGGAGGTGGGTGGACGGCCAGTGAGCAGGTGGGAGGAAGGAGGCCATGGCTGATGGAGTTGGCCACACAGCCAGCCAACTCTCCTGGGAGTCTCAGCATCTCCAGTGGGGACCCTACGTGAGACCGGGCAGTACAGGCTCTGGGTCTGTGGTTTCAGCTGTAGGGACAGCAAATGTCAGGAGGAGATGAGGCTGTGAAGGGTACTCCAGGAGAGGCGTTCGAGTCTTCGCACCCTCATGGATACATGGAGCTGCTCCACTGCTTTCTTTAGAAACGCCCGGATCCCCTTTGCTGGCCCAGGTTAGCACTGGCCTTTAACCCCATCAGCCAAGTCGAAGGAGAGGCTTGTGGGGGTCAGGGGCTGCAGCGGGGGCATGCTGGCCTCCAGGGGCCTGTCTGCAGGGGGCTGCAGGCTCTGATGCCGCTTCCTCAGCATCTGTCCGATACCCATCATGGGGAACCTGCCTCGGCTCTTGACACAGTTGGGGCTCCCCAGGGGTTGCGTGGGGCCATTACCGGGCCCTGCGGCTGGGGGGCACGTGCCCTCCTCTTTGGGGGGGCTGTTCTTATCTTCGTGAGCAAAGGAGACCAGAGTGGGGTGCAAAGGAGTTTGGAGAGGCGACGGGCTTCCAGGCAGCAGGACGGGCGAGAGTGTCCGCTCACAGCGAGCCAGACCCCCGGGAGAGTTCAGAATCCTATAGTGATGGGATGGGGAGAGTAGTTCTGTCTGGTCGTCGCGATCCACGGACTCGAAGGAGCGCACCATATCCAGCATCAGGGGGTCTTCCTTGACGGGGAGGCTGGTGCTCCCAGGCCCCTGCTGAGGGGGCTCCGGTTTCTTCATGATCCTGGGGGTCCTGGGGGGTGGCACGGGGATGAACTCCATGGAGGAGGAGGCCACACAATTGGAGTCCGAGTTTTTGCGAAAAATATTGCGGCAGCCGAAGGAATCTGCACACCAAGAAAGAAAAGGAGACGTGAAGATGCCACACAGTCAGTGCCCACGGCCCCGTTCCCACGCACTCGGACCCCCAGTTGCACTGAGACGGGGCAGGAGGTGCCCAGGGAGGTCAGATGGAGCTTCCCACTCTGCCCGCAGGGAACCAGACGGTCTTCCTGGAGTGGAGGGGACAGAAGGCCGGGGACAGGAGGCCTCCTGGGTTCTGACTTGCCTCACGGCACCAGCTTAACTTCTGCTCTCCTTTCGGTTGCTTAAGATTCTGGACCTCGCCCAGGAGCCTCTGAATGAAAAGGTCTGTGACTCAGCAGAATGACCACAAAACTGCTGGAAGCACATGGATCCCAACTCCCTGAGGACTTGCAAGTTTGGTCCTCAGATAATCAAAACCGGAAGGAAGGTTTCTTCGTAACTTTAAAAAAAACTGTGGTAAAAATTACCTAACATAAGTTTTAAACTATTTATTACTTAACCTCTTTTAAGTGTACAGGGCACTTAAGTACATTCACATGCTTGTGAAATAGAACTCTTCACTTGCAAATCTGCTAGTGGTTGCCTGGGGCAACTGGTCTATACATCTGACTACTCTAGCTCCCTCATGTAGGTGGAATCTACAGCATTTGTCCTTTAGTAACTGGCTTGTTTCACTGAGTACAGTGTTCTCCCGGTTCCTCTGTGCTGGAACATGTGTCAGAATTTCCTCCCTTTTTCAAATTTTTATTTATTCATTACTTTTGGCTGTGCCGAGCCTTCGTTGCTGTGCGGGGGCTACTCTCTAGCTTCGGTGTGCAGGCTTTTCATTTCGGCGGCCTCCCTTGCTGCAGAGCAGGGGCTCCAGTGGGGGCGGGCTTCAGCAGCTGCAGTACATAAGGGCTCTAGCACACAGGTTCCCAGTTGCGGCGCACAGGCCAACTTGCTCCTTGGCATGTGGGATCTTCCCGGATCAGGGATCAAACCTGTGGCTCCCGCACTGGCAGGCGGATTCTCTACCACTGAGCCACCAGGGAGGCCCCAGAATTTCCTCCCTTTTAAAGACTCTCTCTCGTGACTTCTGGTCTCCCCGGAGCCTCACCCAATCCTGAACAGGGGTGAAACACTCTTCATCTATATATTTCAGGCAACCAGCCAACTCCCGTGGCTTCCATCTCAAGCTGGCACAGGCTAGAATCCAGGTTTGCAAGCTTTGACAGAGAAGAAAGGGAAAACCCCCAGTGTTTGGCGCTGAGGGAAGTGAAGCCAGGTTCAGGCCCTGTCTTGGTTGGTTCTCCTACCATCACACCTGCAGCCCTGTTGGATCCTGGAGGCAGGAACGAGCAGTTGCCACCGGCAGCTATTTCGGCGACAGCCAAGGGCACTGGGAATCCTCCTCCCCTCACATAAATATATACACAGATCCCAAATAAATCTCCTCCTGGGGCCAGCACAGATGCCTGAGATTCACAGGCAGAGAGACGGGAAATTTCATTGACGGCTAACGTCTCCAGCGTTCCAGCTGGCACGCGAGCCCCCTGCCTCTCCCTGAGATGGCTGTGTGCCCCAATCTTGTAGCCCAGCTTCTCCCTCCACCCACTTCTGCTTTCTTTGCTTGCCTAGAGGTGTAAACCCTGGCAGGATACATCCCACAGGCACCCTATTTATCCCCACCCCAGACTCAGCCCCGGGGCAGAGATCCGGACCCTGCATGGTCCCCAGCGAGAAGGGCAGAGTCACCCGCCCGAGCCCTAGGCATGTGGGCCGGCTCCTCCTCACCCCATCCTTCCCGGAAAGGAGTCAGCTACCCTAGTCAGCAGAGAAAGCGCTACAGCCAGGCTGCTGGGCTGGAAATCTGGACTCCATCACTTACCAGCTCCCTGACTTTGGACAATTTCCTCATCTCTAGCAATGGGGGTGAGAATGATCTCACAGGTTGAGGTAAGAGCTGAAGCAGTGCCCGCCACCCCATGAGTGGTCAGTGTGAACAGTTAATACAGGATCCTCAGCGCTTCTCGGCACAGACTCCCAAATCCCAGGACAAAGGCAAAATGCAAAGGAACAGATGACAGTTGGCCCAGGAAAGTACCAAAGAACAGACTCTTACGTAGCCTCTGGGGCTACATAAGTGAGTGAAGTTGCTCAGTCATGTCTGATTCTTTGCGACCCCATGGACTGCAGCCCCCTCAAGCTCCTCCATCCATGGAGTTTTCCAGGCAAGAATACTAGAGTGGGTTGCCATTTCCTTCTCCAAGGGATCTTCCCAACCTAGGGATCAAACCTGGGTCTCCCACATTGTAGGCAGATGCTTTACCGTCTCAGCCACCAGGGAAGCCCACTACAAAGTTAACCCCAAACATGCAGCTACTACCTAGACCTTCCTTCAGGGAACCCACAGGATGCCATTGTTGAGGCCCTGGATTCACTGCTGGTTCCAAAGCCAGAAAGGAAGGTCTCCCGAGGAGGGACAAGCACAGTCTCTCTGGTGGGGCCCCTGCCTTCCTGACGCCTGCAGAATGATATGGAACCAATTAGATTTGCTCTTCCCTGGGTGACAGCTGGTCCCTCCTAGAGTCAGAAAGACCCATGCTACTGTTTTGAATGTCCCCAGTACTTTGCCAACAAAGGTCCGTCTAGTTAAAGCTATGGTTTTCCCAGTAGTCATGTATGGATGTGTGAGTTGGACTATAAAGAAAGCTGAGCACCGAAGAATTGATGCTTTTGAACTGTGATGCTAGAGAAGACTCTTGAGAGTCCCCTGGACTACAGGGAGATCAAATCAGTCCATCCTAAACGAAGTCAACCCTGAATATTCATTGGAAGGACTGATGCTGAAGCTGAAACTCCACTACTCTGGCCACCTGATGTGAGTCAGGTCACATCACCTGCTGCTGGGCAAGACTGAAGGCAGGAGAAGGGGGCTGCAGAGGACGAGGGGGCTGGACCGCATCATCAACTCAATGGATATGAGTCTGAGTAAATTCCGGGAGATGGTGAAGGACAGGGAAGTCTGGTGCGCTGCAGTCCACGGGGTCGCAAGGAGTCAGAGATGATATTGTGACTGAACAAAAACAGTGTACTTTCCTGCTGGTTAATGTCAGACAGCCAGAGCCCTCCTGGAACCCTAGTTTCTTCACATTTAAAACAAAGGGGTCAAAGGCTGGACTCCACCACCTCTCCCATCACCCTCTGTAAGGAGAACGCTCCTCTACTCCACAGTCAGCTTCAGGACACTCACTCCCTGGCTCCCTGTGCCCCCTCCAGGCCCTCAGGGTGTGTTAAGTCTCCTTTCAGCATCTCTAGATGCCTGCTTCAGAGGAGGGAGACCCATATCCATCAGTTACCTCATGTGCTGGATGACGAATGAGGAGCCCACACGTGTTTCTCATTGAAGTGAAAAGTGAAAGTGTGAATCACTCAGTTGCATCCAACTCTTTGCGACCCCATGGACTGTAGCCCGCCAGGCTCTTCTGTCCATGGAATTCTCTAGGCAGGAATACTGGAGTGGGTTGCCATTTCCTCCTCCAGGGGATCTTCCTGAGGTAGGGATCAAACCTGGATCTCTTCATTGGCAGGCTGATTCTTTACCATCTGAACCATCAAGGGGGCCCTTATCTCACTGGATCCACCCGATAGCTCTGACAGGTAGGTTTCCTTTCACAAGGAAGGGAATCAGTAAAGATCCTCAGAGGCTGAGGAACTTGAGGCATCAGCAGCCTCAGAGCTGGGTTTGAGCACCCTACCTCCTACCCAGAGCCCAGACTCTGTGGACCACATGTCACTGCCTCTCAGGGTGTACTTTCTGGGGAAGGCTCCCTCGAGAGCATGCCCCATCCCTGCTCCTGAACCTCAATCTCTGCCCCCTAAAACTGAACACTGATGCCAGGCTCCATGATACTATGCACCCCAATCTCGGCTACCTCAATAAAATACCAAGCACCCCAGTTTCTACTCCCACAATGCCATGCACCCTGCTATCTGCTCTCCCACAAAACCATGCACCCCAGTCTCTGCTCCCATAGTACCACCCACCTTGACGTCTGCTTCTGCAACATCATCCCTCCCAATCTCTGCTTCTGCACCCCGTCTCTATTCCTGTACCCCATCTCTGGTCCTACTCTCCAATCTCTGTTCCTACATCCTATCTATATTCCTGCACCTCATCTCTGCTCCTGCACCCCAGTCCCTACTCCTATAATACTTTACACCCTGATTTCTGTACCCACAAGCAATACTTTACACCCTGATTTCTGCACCCACAAGCTCCTGCACCCCGGTCTCTACTCCTGCAATACTTTACACCCTGATTTCTGCACCCACCCCATCTCTGGTTTCTCAAATCCCGCCCACACAGGTGGACCACACCAAGCAGTCAGGACCTTGCTTGTTCTCATGTGGCCTCTCAAGCATTAATTCTGCTTTCCCATGGGCACAGGAGTCGTGTCTGTCCCAGGGGCCCACACAGACACCAGCATGGGATACACAGCAGCCACACGGTTGAACATGAGAGGCCTGGAGAGTCCCCTACGCTGACCCACCTTTGTCGGGGAAGCTGGGCTTGGAGGCTTTGCGGTCCTTGAGCAGGGCCCTGGTGCTCTGAATCTGAGTGAGGAGCGAGGCCGACGGCTGTTTGTGTGACGGCAGGTTCTTGTCCAGCTTCTTGGAAAACGGTCGATGAAGAAAATCTCCTCTTTTTTCTTGTTCTTTGGGCTTTTTATCCTTCCAATCAGAAGCAAACACAGGTACTCAGATGCACACAAGAACGCACAACAGGATCCCTCTTTGAAGAGTTATCAAAGTAGAGTTAAGAAACCTCAGTTTTCTAAAACTCCAGGCTCTCAGCTGCATGTTGAACAAGGGAAGTGCCCAGACCTAGAGGACGCTCCAGGGAAGCCACGGCCCTCTCCCTGGGCCACAGTGGGCTTAGTGGTCCCCAGCTCCCCGCACTGTGCTGTCTGGCATGCTCCAACAAGGACAAGGATATCCATGGGTGGTCCATTTTCCTAGAACAAGCTGAACAAACCGAGGTAAAGCCTATGAGGACTCCTGGTAACCTCCCATCATTAGCTACAGCAGAGTCCTAAGATTTGCAGAGGCAAAAAGCGCTCCATCATAACCTCAGTGTTTATGTGTTCAGTGAAGACAAGGAGGTGGACGACCAACCCATGGAGCCCTGGGCCTGCCTGGGTTAGTTTCTGAGCCCTGTCTTCCTCTGCTCACGTGCACTCTCGTCGTTGTTTAGTCACTAAGTCATGTCTCTACTGTGGCTCACTCAGTTATGTCTGACTCTTTGGGACCCTATGGATTGTAGTCCGACAGGGCTCCTCTGTCCATGGGATTTTCCAGGCAGGAATACTGAAGTGGGTTGCCATTTCCTCTTCCAGGGGATCTTCCTGACCCAGGGATCGAACCCGTGTCTCCTGCACTGCAGGCAGATTCTTTACCACTGTGCCACCTGGGAAGCTCACGTGGGCTCTTACTTGTGTACTTAAATCGGCACAATTCGGCCATTTGTGCTGCCAAGTCTTGCCCTGATTGAACTCAATTATAATCCCTCTGATGGGAGTGAATTTGACTGTTTTAGACATCTTCAACTCCACAGCCTCTGGCATGAAGCCAGGCACGGAAAGAAAGCTTATCAAATAGTTACTGAAATATATTAAAAAAAAAAAAAAAACACCAAAAAACAAAAAAGCCAGTGGAAATGGAACTGAATTAAAATTAATTGGGTTCAAGCTTCTGGGAAGGGTGATGCCACAAGGAAGAAGCTTTTCTCTGGCCCTAAAGTCTGTGTTTGATGTTTACTGTTAAACAGAGGCAACCGAATCCCTGATCTCACCAGGAGTGGGGGGTGCGGGGGGAGGAAGAGGCCAATTTTCACATTTTTTGCCTTAAACCTTAAGAACATTTGCAATTCAAGAAAGCTCATCTATTTTTCATGGATGCTGTTGAAAAGCTTGTCAAGGAAACATCCCCTTGCACTTGGGTAGCCCTTTCTAACAAGGATTTTCAAAGTGTTTCTGGATTGGGGTTCATTGTGTCCAGGTTTTGAGTGGGAAAGATGGCAGGAGAGAAATGGGATGTGGGGGCACCCACCCCAGCCTTGAGTGCCACCTCAGGGCAGCAGCTGCTGGGAGCCCAGCCCTCGGCTGAGGTGGCTTGCTCCCCTCCATGGGCGGGTGAGCAGGACGAAGGCAGAGCTGAAGCTCCTGCCAACACCTTCACCAGCATCTTATCAGCCACCACCACCTTTACTGAGGATGCTTGGAACGCCAGACACTATGCGAAGAGCAAGACCCATGATGAGGCAAATGCTGTTATCCCCTCTTCCAGAGGTGCCTGCAGTAGCTAAATATACCCAGACAATTCAAAAAGATACACGCACCACTGTGCTCACAACAGCACTATTCACAACAGCCTAGGCCTGGAAACGACCTAAACGTCTGTAGACAGATGAGTGGGTAGAGATGTGGTTACATACACACCAGGGAACACTACGCAGCTGTGAAAAGAGAAGGCCACTCGCAGCAACACGGATCCGACTAGAGAGTCTCATCCTGCGTGAAGCGAGTCAGAAAGAGAAAGACAAGTGCCCTAGGACATCCTTATATGTGGAACCTGAAACAGGGCACAAGTGAGCCTATGCAGAAAACAGAAACAGACTCACAGAGAACACACTTGTGGTTACCAAGGGGAAGAAGGAAGCAGAGGGATGGAGCGGGATTTGGGGGTTGGTAGATGCAGACTGTTACATGTTGGATGGATGAACAAGGGCCCACCGTCGAGCACAGGGAACTATATTCAATATCCTGTGAGAAACCATAATGGAAAAGAATAGTCAAAAATAGGGATGTATACACATGGATAACTGAGTCACTTGGCTGTACAGCAGACACGGGCACAACACTGTAAATCAACTATACTTCATTTTTTTTTAAAAAAAAAAGAAGTCACCCAGGAGCCTGACAGCAACTCAGATTTTTGCAGCCCTCCCTGAAAGTCAGTGTGTTCTTAACCCTTGACTCCACGCTGCCCTCTGGAAGCTGGAGCAGGGCCAGGCTTGTTCTGGAGGTAGAGAGAAAGGCTAGGTGCGGCAACTGGCTAGGGCAGGGACCACACTGTAGTCCAGGGCATCCAGGATGCTACAGATGAGACCATCAGCAGGGTGCTGTAAAGGGCAGAGCGGAGAGGGTGGGCATTCACTCCAGGTCAAAGCCAAGCACAATTCTCCACCGCCTCCCTTTCCCTCTTTCTATCAAACACCAACAGGCCCTCTGCTCTACAGCAACACGAATGAACTTTCACCATCCCCAGCCTCTCCTCAAGCAACAAACGGCCTGTCCCCAAAAGTCTGGCAGAATTCCATCCCAAAGTCTGGCTCCATTCTATCTGTTTTTATGAGCAAACCCATCAGTTCTACCTGATAACACCTTAAACAGGAAAACAGAAATCAAATGGACTTTTGTGATACATTGTAAAACAATATTTGGAAGAAAAAATAAAACTGGAGTTCCCCCGCCCCCCACCGCCCCCCACCACTCACAACCCCAATGCTGCCCCCTTTTAAGGATTTTTTTTTTTTTTAGGGCAGTGAGTACATCTTCCTTTGGGCTATCCTGCATTTCCTACTCTCAGAGGGCCCCTGCCAGCAGCCTCCTGGGGTCATCTCAGCTCCTTTCTAACTCTCTGTGGCTTCTCAAAGATAAAGGATCAAGATGGAAACTTTCAGGGGGGCCAGTATCACCACCCAGAGCTCATAAACCAAAGGGTGTCCAAAATGTGAGAGTTCTCTGTAGGACGAGATCAAGGTTGGCTCTAGAACTCTCTCCTGCAACCCACAAAGGGATGGATCTTTGGCAATGAGCAGAGCTGACTCACTGGACAAGCCCCTGATGCTGGGAAAGATGGAGGGCAGGAGAAGCGGGCAACAGAGGATGAAATGGTTGGATGGCACCATCAACCCAATGGATATGAGTGTGAGCGAACAGTGAAGGACGAGTAACTGTGCTGCAGTTCGTGGGGTCACAAAGAATCAGACACAACTGAGCTACGGAAAAATAACAACAAGAAAGCCCACGATGGGGACAGAAGAAAGGGGACGTGGATTTAGGACGAGAGTCTGGGGAACCTTACTCACATCGCCCTGTCGATCCTGCACCTTGGCGTTGTTCAGTTGCTCAGCTGTGTCCAACTCTTTGTGACTCTGTGGACTGTGGCATGCCAGGCTTCCGTGTCCTTCAATATCTCCTAGAGTTTGCTCAAACTCATGTGTATTGAGTTGGCAATGCCATCGAACCATCTCATCCTCTGTCGTCTCCTTCTCCTCCTGCCCCCAATCTTTCACACCACTGTACTTCCTCCAAACTACCCCCATCCTCTCCCCCTACCCCCAGAGCAATCTCAGCCTGAAAGAACAGATGACTTCATAGTGACTGGTTTCTAGGGAGATGCCAAGAGTTTACTACCCATCTGCTCCTTGGGGGTGGGGGACAATGCCCTGGATCTGTCCCGGTGACCCCTCAGGAAACCGACTTGTTTACAAGCAGCCATCTTCATGTCTTCCAAGCAGAGGCTCATAAATGCAACCGATTTTCCAATTCTACCATTTTCATTTGCATGGCCTATTTTCTCCAAAAGAGATTTCCCAGGGAGAAGGATGCTAAATTGCCTTATGTAACAGAAACAGATCTTCAGAAGGACTAATTATGTTCCCCCTTCGACATGCCTGCACCCACTCCCGCACCCCACCCAGCAACGCTGGCTGCCTGCAGGCCTCTTCGGTTTCCCTTTGACTCTCATGGGTGGGCAGTGTGCCCCTCATCTGCATGTGTCTAGGGGCTGGTGGTGGAGCTGAAGCTTCTGGGGTCTTCTCTGCCCTCTCATGCTCAGTCCATACCCTCCAAGGCGGATCCAGGAGGAAACCAGAGGCCCCAGTGGCAAGCAAACCCCACACAAAACAGCCTCTTCTTCTCTTTAAACCATTTTCCAACCACCACACATGTGCATGGCTGTTTTTCAAAAAAACTGGATGCCTTGAATGTGTAGACCCAGACTTCCCTGGTGGTCCAGTGGTAAAGAATCTGCCTGTCAATGCAGGAGACAAAGGAGAGGCAGGTTCAATCCCTGGGTCAGGAGGATCCTATCCTGGATGAGATGGCTGGATGGCATCACCAACTTGACAGACATGGGTTTGGGTGAACTCCAGGAGTTGGTGATGGACAGGGAGGCCTGGCGTGCTGCAGTCCATGGGGTCGCAAAGAGTTGGACACGACTGAGCGACCGAACTGAACTGAACCTGGAGGAGGACGTGGCAACCCACTCCAGTATTCTTGCCTGGAGAATCCCCACAGACAAAGGAGCCTGGCAGGCTGTAGTCCATGGGGTTGCAAAGAGTCAGACACGACTTAGCGGCTGAGCACGAGCCCAAGCCCGTTCCATAAGGGAAAGCCACAGAGGCCTGATTCTGCCACAGGAAACAAACAAATGAGCGGAGAATAAGAAGGGCTTGGTTCATAAATTAGGCCACTGAACCGGGACACCGTGGACTGTTCTAAACCCCATCTCTTTACAGGCAGAAACTGAATGCACAGCTAAGTTTGGTGTTATAGCAAGATGAATAAAAAAAGTGATCAAGAACACGCCTCTGCAGGAGACATACATGGGTTTGACCCCTGGGTTGAGAAGATTCCCTGGAAGAAGGCATGGCAACCCACTCCAGTACCTGGAGAATCTCATGGACAGAGAAGCCTGGTGGGCTACAATTCATAGGGTCAAAGAGTCGGACACGATTGAGTGACTTAGCACACACATAGAGAAAGCTGATCTGATCTGGGGGGATTCTGACAAATCCACTTACAATAGGATTCTGCATGTCTGCATTCAGGACAGGATGAGGGGTGTGCAGGGTCCGGAGCTCTGGGCAGGGATTCACTAACCTTCAGGGTGATATGCGGTGGTGACTCATGTATCAAGTTGGCTAGGCCAGGGCACCCAGTGTCTGGTCAAACACCAGTCTACAGTTTGTGGTGAAGGTTTGTGTTAGATGAGAATGACATTTAAATCGGTAGGCTTTTGAGTAAAGCAGCTTATCCTCCACAATCTGGGTGGGTCTTGGGCAATCAGTTGAAGGGCTTAAGAAAAGATGTTTGGCGGAAACCGACACAATAGTGTAAAGCAAATATCCTTCAATTAAAAATAAATTTAATTTAAAAAAAAAGAGAGAGAAGACTGAAGTGTCCTGGGAAAGAAGGAATTCTGCCTCCAGAATTCCTGGAGCTAAAACATAAACTCTTCCCTGGGTGTCCATGCATCACACACACACACACACACACAGTTGACTCCGTTTTTCTGGAGGACTCTATCTAATCCATCAGAACCCCCCCAATTTCTTACCTGCACAGCATGAAATTCAAGGTCTCTTGTCCAGGTGTCCAGGGAGGCCTGCAAAAAACCCAGCATTTTTCAACAATTCAAGAAGCGGCACTTGTTGCTTATTCCCTAAACTCACCCCTTCCCACCTGCAGCTCTGGTTGAGGGTTACCCATGTCAGTGTTTGCAGACAAGAAACCAAACTGTCCCAGACGCAGGCAGCAGATGTCCTAATTCCTGCCCTGGAGAGATTTTCTAGGTAAGGTTTATATTAAAGTCTAGGACGCATGATGGAGGGGTGCTCTGATGATGAGTAAGGCGTTCACTCGGTTTTCTCAATCAACAAAAGCATGTGTGAAAACGGCGCCCGGATCAAGAAACAGAACCCAGCCAACACCCACAAGTCGCTCGTTCCCACATTCTCTTCCTGTCCCCAAAGGTAACCACCGTTCTGATTTACCACAGCAGAGACTTGATTCTAAACTTGATTGTTAAAATTTATGCAGGACTTCCCTGTGGTCCAGTGGATAAGAATCTGCCTGCCAGTGCAGGAGACACGGGTTCGATCCCTGATCTGGAAAGATTCCACACGGCTTGGAGTGGCTGAGCCCATGGGCCACAACCACTGAAGTCTGCGAGCTCAGGCCCATGAACCATAACTACCAGAGCCTGTGCTCCACAGCAAGAGGGGCCACTGAGGTGAGACGCCCACACAGCACAGCGAAGGGCGGCCCCTGCTCCTCGCAACCAGAGAAAGCCTGGGCACAACCACCAAAACCCGCTGTGGCCAAAAGGAACATAAATTTTTTTAAAGTTTTCTTTTAATGTGTACAGATTTTGAAATGATACAAAGAAAATACCGTAATATTTTACCTTAATAGTTCCCATTATGCATTTAATTACGATGGTGGTGGTGGCTTTGTTGCTCAGTCATGTCCAGCTCTTTGCGACCCCATGGACCACAGCCTGCCAGGCTCCTCTGTTCATGGAACGTCCCAGGCAAGAATGCTGGAGTAGGCTGCCCTTTCCTTCTCCATGGGATCTTCCCAACCCAGGGATCGAGCCCACATCTCCTGCATCTCCTGCTGGGCAAGTGGGTTCTTTACCACTGAGTCACCTGGGAAGACCGCATTTCATCACATTCCTCCAAATTCAGATGTTGGAGTCCTAACCCCTAGACCTCAGAATGCAGCTTTACTTGAAGACCCGGTCAGGACAGGCCTGTCCCATGCCCTCTGAAGCCTGGCGGGAGGTACAGAGGGGATTGTGAAAGCTTGCTCTCCTTGGCCTTTGAGATGAAACCTTTTCCTGGTGTTACCTTTTCAGAGGTGATCAAGTTAAGATAAGGTCATCAGAGTGGGTTCTAGTGCAGTGTGACCGGGAATCCTTATAGAAAGGGGGTAACTGGTCATGGACACACACACACAGAATGCCACGTGACGATGAAGGCAGTGATCGGGTGACGCTCCTACAAGCCCATGAATCCTGAAGACTGCTGGCATCCACCAGAAGCTAGGAGGCATGAAAGATTCTCCCTCACCATCCTCAGAGGGAATCAGTCCTGCAGACACCACGACCTTGACCTTCTGGACTCCCAAACCGGGAGATGACACACTTCTTTTGTCTAACCCAGCGGTCCCCAGGGGCAGCGGGAGCTGGTTCCGCAGAAGACCATTTTTCCAGAGACCGGGGTGGGAGATACTCTGGGGATGATTTCAAGCGCATCACCTCTATTGCTTACTTCATTTCTATTATGACTACATCAATCCCACCTCAGATCATCAGGCATTAGATTCCGGAGGTGGGGGACCCCTGGTTTAAGCCACTTGGTTTGTGGGACTTTGTGATGGGAGCCCTCGCAGACTCATACAGTCCCTCTGCCACCGTCTGCATGCCTTAACTTCCAAAACTGCAGTGTTACTTGGATACCGCAGAAAAGCCCTCGTATTTGTAAGTGACATTTTGCTATATATCAGCATTATTTTTCAAGACTTGGACAACACTGGCTTCCTGCTCTCTGTGGCGTTACTGAGCCAGTTTACTAGTGATGACTGCCCTGCCATGACCCTCCATGGCGCCCCTCCCGCTGCCCCCCTGGACCTCTCTTTTAGGAAAGGAGTCTCTGGGGCATTAGCCCAAGGTGAGACAAGGCTCTCCCTTTTCCAGATGTGATCTCTGACTGCTACAGTAAGAAGATAGGGAGAAAGTGGCAAAGTCATACCATGATAGCACTAGAATCCTGAGAGGGAAGTGTTTTCTGCTTAATTCAGCTCCTCTGTTTCCTAGGAGAAAAAGAACTGGGATCCAGAAGAAGAAAGAGGCCAACACTTGCCCTCAATGCCCAGACACAGCCCCAGAGCCACCCCCTAGCACGCTCGTGTACAACCTTGAACTTCACTCCACTGTTCCTGTTCACACCACCCATCCCCTCTGCTTCTCCTTCTGGACCAGCTGGGCTGAAGCCCACAGAGGCCCGCAGTGGGCTCTCCCTGGAGAATCTGGCCTCTTTCAGCCTTTCTCACCACTTTTTCTAGCTGGCCCCATTCCACTTTGCTAGGTTCCAACGGAGAGGAGCTGGGTCATCTAGCCAGAGCCTGTAATTTAATTAGCTCAAGTATCTCTGTGGTTTGGAGAAAACACACGGAAACTAGAAAATTGAAATGCTGTTTCCCCATTAGCCTTTCTATTGAAACTTTAACCATTAAATATTGCCACAAATGTTTTAAAACGCTTACCATGTGTTTTCGGGCCAAATGCAATAAGCAGCCGAGAAAAATAATCTAGATGAAAAAAAAGAGGCCCCTTTCACATCGTGGCTCTGACACTCTCGAGCACACAAGCAGTGTCGGGTACCAGGGCAACCAAGGACACGGGCACCAGCCGAGTGGCTTAGAGGCCGTCTAGGATAAACACTTAGGGGATGTGGCATAAATAAGTTTGCATTATTCCCTGAGGCCCTGAAGAGTCAAACAAGAGGCAGGGGAGCCTAACGGCGACTTCTGTATCCCCTGGACCCCAGCCGAGGTGACCACCCCCAGTGCAAGAAGTCCCTCCCAAAGGGCAAGGCCATCAAGTAACAGTAATTCAACTTGAATGCTGTCATGCAGGTGGTCCCCCTACTTTAACCAAGCTAGGTGTCCCAGCTGGAATGTTTGACCTTCCTAAGACGCTGACCCAATTCCATTTTCTGATACTCAGGCCAAGGTCCACTTGATTATTTCATTTCTTCGTTCAGCAAATATTTATTAAGCCTTTACTGTGAGCCAGGCATCATGCAGGTTCTGGAGACACTGTGAGGAACAAAAGGGATGCTGTCCCAGGGACCCTCCTGATGGCCCAGTGGTTAAGAGCCCAGTGCAGGGGAACTCGGGTCTCATCCCTGGTTGGGGAACTAAGATCCCACGTGCTGCGGGGCAACTAAGCCCAAGCGCTACAACTAAGACCAAGAGCTGACGAAGAAATCAATAACGGGGACGCCTTCTCTCCTCTTAAGGAATTCACAGACCAGAGTGGGAGAGAGATGAGAATCAAATCATCTCAGAACAAACAGAACCTCATCCAGGGGATCAGCCCCAGGAGGCAGGAGGTGTGTGACAGCCTGCATTGGAGAGATGTGACCCAAAGGTAGAGGTCAGAGAATAGCAGGGGTCCATGATGAGAGTGGAGGAGGACAGCGAAAAAGTGGGCTTAAAGCCCAACATTCAGAAAACGAAGATCATGGCATCTGGTCCCATCACTTCATGGCAGATGAAACAGTGGAAACAGTGTCAGACTTTATTTTTGGGGGCTCCAAAATCACTGCAAATGGTGACTGCAGCCATGAAATTAAAAGACGCTTACTCCTTGGAAGAAAAGTTATGACCAACCTAGATAGTATATTCAAAAGCAGAGACATTACTTTGCCAACAAAGGTCCATCTAGTCAAGGCTATGGTTTTTCCAGTGGTCGTGTATGGATGTGAAAGTTGGACTGTGAAGAAAGCCGAGCGCCGAAGAATTGATGCTTTTGAACTGTGGTATTGGAGAAGACTCTTGAGAGTCCCTTGGACTGTAAGGAGATCCAACCAGTCCCTCCTAAAGGAGATCAGTCCTGGGTGTTCTTTGGAAGGACTGAAACGCCAATACTCCAATACTTTGGCCACCTCATGCGAAGAGTTGACTCATTGGGAAAGACCCTGATGCTGGGAGGGATTGGGGGCAGGAGGAGAAGGGGACAACCGAGGATGAGATGGCTGGATGGCATCACTGACTCGATGGACGTGAGTCTGAGTGAACTCCGGGACAGGGAGGCCTGGTGTGCTGTGCGATTCATGGGGTCGCAAAGAGTTGGACACGACTGAGCGACTGAACGACTGAACTGAACTGAACTGATGAGGACATGACCCTGCTGTCACATCTGAAGACAGAGATTAACTCAGCAGAGAGAGATCAGGAGAACATTCTGGAAGAGAACAGGGTGTACACAGCCCTGGAAGCCGAGAGAGCACAGAAGTCTGAAGGCCCATGGGACGGAGCGTGAAGCCAGAAGCAGGGGGCCGTCCCTGGCAGTCCAGTGGCTAAGACTCCGCACTCCTAATGCAGGGGCCACGGCTCCATCCCTGGTTGGGGAACTGAGGCACCAAATGAAAATTAAAAAATCATCATAACAATAAGGGCAAGAAGCAGGTGCTAGGGGTGGGGGAAAGCCAAAGTGAAGTCGCTCAGTCGTGTCTGACTCTTTGCGACCCCATGGACTGTAGCCCACCAGGCTCCTCTGTCCATGGGATTTTCCAGGCAAGAATACTGGAGTGGGGTGCCATTGCCTTCTCCAGAGGATCTTCCCCACCCAGGGGTGGGGGAAGGGGTAGCTAAAAGATAAGGTTGGAATTGCTGACAGAAGCCAGTCCAATCTGGGACACGGTGGCCACGTCGCAATTTGTCTTCCATGGGAAAGAAGCCTTTGAAGGCTGTCAGGAAGCATTTAACAAGAGGCTTCCTGTGTGCTGTTCTGGATCTGTCAGGAATTCTCTGTTTCTGCTCCCGGGGCTGAGGGATCCAGGCATTTCCTTATTAGTGTTTCTATATGGTGATAAGTACCCTCTTCCTTCTTGTGAACCATACGGTAAAAGTGATTGTTTACAACTCTCTCTCTCTTTAATACGGATCGCCTATGTTTTGTAAGTCTGGAATTTTAATCTTTATCTTTGCTGAGAATAACTACCTTGTAAGACAGTATATATGCCCCCACCATGTTGATTAAAACACCTTTGCTCCATCAGAGCTCTGGTCCCCATGTCTTTCTTTCTCTCTCTCTCTCTCAGGCTATTTCTTTGGAGTGCAGAGGTCCTCTGAGTTCACTTTCCTGCCTGAGCTTCTAAGACCCTCTAGAGAAGGCACTCTGCGCCTTCACCCCATCGAGAGGGTACCTGAGGCCTCCGTGAACAGAGCAAGCCCCGTGCTGGGGCCTTTACTGGCTTTCTATGTAAACCAAGGAATATCAGCCTCTTTCTCTCCTTTACTTTCTTATCGTCGACTCCGGACCACCGGTTTCCGGTCCATTAAAGGACCTCAACAAAGGCTTTGAGCGGGGAAGCAATATGGTCTCATTTGAGTGTGAATAGCTCACTCTGGGGAGAAGGCAATGGCACCCTACTCCTGTACTCTTGCCTGGAAAATCCCATGGATGGAGGAGCCTGGTGCGCTGCAGTCCATGGGGTCGCTAGGAGTCAGACATGACTGAGTGACTTCACTTTCACTTGTCACTTTCATGCATTGGAGAAGGAAATGGCAACCCACTCCAGTGTTCTTGCCTGGAGAATCCCAGGGACGGGGGAGCCTGGCGGGCTGACGTCTATGGGGTCGCATAGAGTCAGACACGACTGACGCAACTTAGCAGCAGCAGCAGCAGCAGCAGCTCACTCTGGCCTGTGTGCGGACAGCGTGTAGTCATGACTGCATTCATGCTGACAAAGTGGGGATAGTTAGGAGGCTGCGGCTGAGGTCCATGCAAGAGGTGATGGGGGCTGGACCAGGGCGAGAAGGGGAGCTCCAGGAGTCAAGCTGGCAGAACGTGGTGACAGACTGGCTCTCAGGGGTGAGCTTGCCGTGTGCCTGCTCAGTCCCTCAGTCACGTCCAGCTCTTTTCGACCCCATGAACTGTGGCCCACCAGGCTCTTCTGTCCATGGGATTTTTTTTTTTTTTTTTTTTTTTAGGCAAGAATATTGGAATGGGTTGCCATTTCCTTCTCCAGGGGATTTTTCTCGACACGAGGATTGAACCTGTGTCTCCCGCAGTTCAGGCAGATTCTTCACCACTGAGCCACCTGGGAAGCTCTTGGGGGTGAGGGAAAGGAATAAAGAGGACTGGGTAAGTCTGCTATTTGGAGACAGAGAACAGGGGCAGGGCAGGAGGGCTGCTGTGGGGTTGGCTCCTGTGTGCTAGGTTGCAGGCCTACACTCATGCAAGAGGAGATTTGGTAAGCAATTGGCCAGTGGGGTCTGGAGCTCGGGGGTGTCTGGCTCTTCACCATCTCTGATCTTCCACTTGTAACCCAAAAGCCATGCCTGTGCTTCCTGCCCAGAACCAACCCACACAACCCACCCCAGCAAAGGCTCATCTCCACCTTCACCATGATGGAGCCTCACAGTCTCAGAGGAAGGGGGCCTCCAGTCCGGAGTCAGGGTTAGACCCCACCCGGGTTGCTCTGAATGCCGGCCCGTGCCCACCCTCCACTGCCATTCCTTCCTCTGCTCCCTGACCTGACTCCTTCCCAACCCCGTGCATCCTTCAAGCAGAGGTGGTCATGTCCCCCCGTATTCATCGCCAGCAGCATCCATGGAGAGGTCTATGCTCACTGTCTTCACTCCCCCCAATCCAACAATCTCTTCTCTGCCCTTCCACTTCCTCCGTGACAAGCAGCTGCTCAGCCATCACCATGGGCCATTTTATATTTGACCTTTCCCATGTCTTCCTGAACATCCTTCCCTCCTGGGTCTCCGGCTGCCCTAGTACCTTTGCTCGTTCCTCTGGCATCAGCATCTCCTCTTCTCCACCTGCTTGAATCGTGCCATCCCCAGGCTCTGTCTAGAGTGATCAGCCTCCCCGTCCCAACCCAGCTGCCTACCCCAGCCCCGCCTCGACGCTCGGGGCGCCTTCATTCACACACGGCAGCTCAGCACCCCTGTCACCTGTATCACTGTGGTGGTCTGGGCCACACCCCACTTGCTTTCTGCTGCCATGATGAAGCACAGCCCAGCAGGCTCCACATTCTATGGGAAATCCCTGAGCAGGCAGGGGAGCCCCCACTGGACAGAACAGTGAATGAGGGGTCCTGGGGTGGGGGACCCTCACCCTGTGTTCCAGGCCCTGGATCTGGAGATCCTAGCATGATTTCTTAACAAGCGTGGATTTGGGGTCCAAATTTGGGATAATACGATACTAGTCTTTACTCTGAAACCAAAGAATCTTGATATTTTCTCTCAGGTACGTCCTAGGTAGCATCAGGTCACCAGGGACAAAGACTGGAAAGGTTCACTCCTGATCCTTTGTCCCGATCCTCACCTTCCTTACTTTCTTCTCCCAGTGCCAAGCATTACATACACATGTCTTCAGCATCTCATTTTTATCTTTTGGCGATCTGACAGCAGATTCCAACTGTGACGCCATTGGGAATCATCCAGTGAGCTTTAAAAAGTACTCATCCCCCGGATTTGGGACTTCCCTGGTAGTCCAGTGGTTAGGACTCCATGCTTCCACTGCAAGGAGCATGGGTTCAATTCATGGTCGAAGAACTAAGATCCCTCACATGCTACATGGCACAGCAAAAAAAAAAAAGAAAACATCAACCCCCGCCCCACTGCTGCCCCCTGAGTTTGGATGGAATCGGTCTGAAGTGTGGCCCAGGCATTCACAAGTTGAAATGCCCCCTGGGGATTCTACTATATGACCACAGCTGAGAGCTACAGTCTGGACACTGAACAATGCTGGACCCGCTCTAAGCCGTTTCTTACAAAGTGAAAGTGGCAGTCGCTTCGGTTGTGTCCAACTCTTTTTGACCCTAGGGACTGTAGCCTGCCAGGCTCCCCTGTCTGCGGTATTCTCTAGGCAAGAATACTGGAGTGGGTAGCCATTCCCTCCTCCAGGGGATTTTCCCCACCCAGGGACTGAACCCAGGTTTCCAGCATTGCAGGCAGATTCTTTACCATCTGAGCCATCAGGGTAAGCCATTTCTTAAGGACTCAGTAAAGTGAGTAAGGATTTGTCTCTGGCTACTCCCATGTCCCACAACAACTGGCTTCCTTTCCAGTCCTCTTCCCATAAGGAAAATCCACTCTTCCTAAGAAGTCTTGGGTTTTGCTCTGGGGAGCCACTCACCTCATAGGGCTCCTTGGTGGGCCTGCACCTGTCTATCTGGTAGAGCTGGGTCTTGTAGCAGACGTTGTCCTGGAAGTCAGATTTCTACCGGAGAAGAAAAGAAAAAAAGCCTGGCTTAACTCTCGGAAAATAGGAATGTCTATCAAGCAGTCATTAATTTTTAAACCAGCGCTTGGCTGAGAAACGACAGAATGCGGTTGGCAGGGCACTTAACAGCAGTGGAAAGACTCCTCCAAGGACAGCCCGCAGGAGCATGGGGTAAGGCAGGACCCAGCTTCCTGGCTTTGCTGGGAAAGGGCTTGGTGGCCCTGGGCACGCCACTGTTCCTGCTACACCTCCGTTCTTTCATCTGTGCAATGAAGGCCATGCTAAGACGTGAGCTCAGAGGCCAAATATGTGAGCTGGGGAGGACAACTTACTTTATGGAACTACTGAATGGGATGCAGGTCTTGCTTATTTAAAAACAGGTCTAAGAACTTCCCTAGTGGCGCAGTGGATAAGAATCCACCCACCAATGCAGGGGACGTGGGTTCAATCCCCGGTCCAAGAAGATCCCATAAGCTATGGAGCAACTAAACCCCTGCAACCACAACTACTAAAGCTGTGCTCTAGAGCCCATCCTCTGCAACAAGAGAACCACCACAATGAGAAGTCCATGCACCACAGCTAGAGAAAAGCTTGCGTGAAGTGACACAGACCCAGCGCAACCAAAAATAAATTAACTTATAAAATAAAAACAGGCCTAAAATGGATAAACAACAAGGACCTACTATACAGTGCAGGGAACTAACTATATCTGATGGCTTATAGAGTTTTGGCAAGAAAATGCACTGGTCATAGCAAACACCCTCTTCCAACAACACAAGAGGACAACTCTACACATGGACATCACCAGATGGTCAACACCGAAATCAGACTGATTATATTCTTTGCAGCCAAAGATGGAAAAGCTCTATACAGTCAGCAAAAACAAGACCAGGAGCTGACTGTGGCTCAGATCATGAACTCCTTATTGCCAAATTCAGACTTAAATTAAAGAAAGTAGGGAAAACCACTATACCATTCAGGTATGACCTACATCTAATCCCTTATGATTATACAGTGGAAGTGAGAAATAGATTTAAGGGACTCAATCTGATAGAGTGCCTGATGAACTGTGGACTGAGGTTCGTGACATTGTACAGGAGATAGGGATCAAGACCTATCTTGGAAAACAAATGCAAAAAAGCAAAATGGCTGTCTGGGAGGCCTTACAAATAGCTGTGAAAAGAAGAGAAGTGAAAAGCAAAGGAGAAAAGGAAAGATATAAGCATCTGAATGCAGAGTTTCAAAGAATAGCAAGAAGAGATAAGAAAGCCTTCTTCAGTGATCAATGCAAAGAAATAGAGGAAAACAACAGAATGGGAAAGACTAGAGATCTCTTCAAGAAAACTAGAGATACCAAGGGAACATTTCATGCAAAGATGAGCTCGATAAAGGACAGAAATGATATGGACCTAACAGAAGCAGAAGATATTAAGAAGAGGTGGCAAGAATACACAAAAGAACTGCACAAAAAAAATCTTCACAACCCAGATAATCACGATGGTGTGATCACTCATCTAGAGCCAGACATCCTGGAATGTGAAGTCAAGTGGGCCTTAGAAATCATCACTAAGAACAAAGCTAGTGGAGGTGATGGAATTCCAGTTGAGCTATTTCAAATCCTGAAAGATGATGCTGTGGAAGTGCTGCACTCAATATGCCAGCAAATTTGGAAAACTCAGCAGTGGCCACAGGACTGGAAAAGGTCAGTGTTGATTCCAATCCCAAAGAAAGGCAATGCCAAAGAATGCTCAAACTACCGCACAATTGCACTCATCTCACACACTAGTAAAGTAATGCTCAAAATTCTCCAAGCCAGGCTTCACCAATACATGAACCATGAACTTCCAGATGTTCAAGTTGGTTTTAGAAAAGGCAGAGGAACCAGAAATCAAATTGCCAACATCCCCTGGATCATCGAAAAAACAAGAGAGTTCCAGACAAACATGTATTTCTGCTTTATTGACTATGCCAAAGCCTTTGACTGTGTAGATCACAATAAATTGGAAAATTCTGAAAGAGATGGGAATACCAGACCATCTGACCTGCCTCTTAAGAAACCTGTATGCAGGTCAGGAAGCAACAGTTAGAACTGGACATGAAACAACAGACTGGTTCCAAATAGGAAAAGGAGTACGTCAAGGCTGTATATTATCACCCTGCTTATTTAACTTATGTGCAGAGTACAACATGAGAAATGCTGGGCTGGAAGAAACACAAGCTGGAATCAAGATTGCTGGGAGAAATATCAATAACCTCAGATATGCAGGTGACACCACCCTTATGGCAGAAAGTGAAGAGGAACTAAAAAGCCTCTTGATGAAAGTGAAAGAGGAGAATGAAAAAGTTGGCTTAAAGCTCAACATTCAGAAAACTAAGGTCATGGCATCTGGTCCCATCACTTCATGGGAAATCTATGGGGAAACAGTGGCAACAGTGTCAGACTTTATTTTTGGGGGCTCCCAAAATTACTGCAGATGGTGACTGCAGCCATGAAATTAAAAGACGCTTACTCCTTGGAAGAAAAGTTATGACCAACCTAGATAGCATATTGAAGAGCAGAGATATTACTTTGCCCACAAAGGTCCATCTAGTCAAGGCTATGGTTTTTCCAGTGGTCATGTATGGATGTGAGAGTTGGACTCTGAGTTGAGCGCCAAAGAATTGATGCTTTTGAAGTGTGGTGTTGGAGAAGACTCTTGAGAGTCCCTTGGACTGCAAGGAGATCCAACCAGTCCATTGTGAAGGAGATCAGCCCTGGGATTTCTTTGGAAGGAATGATGCTAAAGCTGAAGCTCCAGTACTTTCGCCACCTCATGCAAAGAGTTGACTCACTGGGAAAGACCCTGATGCTGGGAGGGATTGGGGGCAGGAGGAGAAGGGGACAACTGAGGGTGAGATGGCTGGATGGCATCACCAACTCGATGGACGTGAGTCTGAGTGAACTCCGGCAGTTGGTGATGGACAGGGAGGCCTGGCGTGCTGCGATTCATGGGGTCGCAAAGAGTCAGACACGACTGAGCGACTAAACTGATGTCTTATAAAAACCTATAATGGAAAATAATCTGAAAAAGAATATATATGGATAGAGGTATAACTGGATCACTTTGCTGTGCACATGAAACTAACACAGCACTATGCATCAACCAGGCTTCAAATATTAGAAAAACAGCCTTCGTTCCTGCTCCCCACCCCAATAAAAGTAACAGCAATTCATAATGTAGCTTAAAGAAGAAGATATATAACCACACCTAAAATGGTCTAGGGGTACGGTTTAGGCGCAGTTCTCTCTGGCGACAGCTGAAATTAAATGACTGATTAATGTATCAGTCAACAAATATTCCCAGAACGCCTTTATAGGCTCTCCAAATTAAAATCCATGCATCTAGGTTTTAAAAAGAGGAAGCAAGAATCAAGGGAGAAGGGAGAAATGGCAATTAAAGTATAATATTTTACTTTTTAGTTCACTAGTTGCCCTTTCAAAATTATATACTTATTAGTAATTGGTTAATGATATTAATAACTGGGACAGTGCCTTGGGTGCAATTAAATTAGCCGTGCATGGAAATTAAGTGGACTAGCTATAGTTATTTGTGGGGAATAATTCACTCTTAAAAGCAGTCACCCACCGAGACACTGGTTCTCAACCAGCTGTGTCCTGTGATTTAAGGGTTAAGTGTGAAACAGACAATAAAATAAGAACTGTCGCCTGTTAGAACTATGTTAGTTTCCACCAGGAACTTCTCAGCAGTGTGTGTGTGTGTGCGTGTGTGTGCGCGTGTGCGTGTGCACATGCTCAGTTGCTCGGTCATGTCCACTCTTTGCACCTCCATAGACTGTAGCCCTCCAGCTCCTTTGTCCATGGGATTCCCGAAGCAAGAATACCGCAGTTGGTTGCCATTTCCCACTCCAGCTTCTCAGTGGACAAAACCACAAAGCTTTGCCACACTGCAACATTTGCAGCTCTGATGCTGAGTGATCACAGAAGATGGCAAGACACCTGGAGAAGGCAGGACACAGCCTAAGAGCTTCACACAAATGTCTCTTACTTGGGATGAGCCCCGTGATTGTTTAAGAGTGTGAGTAACCGGGTCTCTACAGAGGTAGAATCAAGAAACTATTTTTTAAAACAAAAGCCCCTCTGTCTTATCGATCAGTATTCAGAGAACTGATTCTGCCGAAAGAAGGATGTTTGAATCTGCTTGCTTGCTTAGGAAAGTAGCAGTGTCATCCTTTAAACATGTGGAATCATGAACTCTATAGGCAGTTTCCTGGAAACAGTTTTTAAAACTCATATTTGAGTGGCATTCATCATTTCAAAAAGAAAATCAGTGTGACCCTCCCCTGTCCCTTTTACTTAAAAACTGCTTGTCTCTAGCATGGTGGTCTCTAAATGGTGTGACCTTGAGCCCATATGGGTGAAAAAGTTGTCAGCAGGCATCGACAATATGTGCATATTTATTTTATAAATTATAATCATGTGCTGTACTAATATATCATGTACATTATAAAATATGCAATAAAATGGGGACTTAAAAGGATAAGGAATATATGAGACATGGTTTTTTCACAAAACCAGTAGGGCTTCCCTGGTGGTCCAGTGGTTAAGAATCCACTTTGCAACACAGAAACACAGGTTCAATTCCTGGTCCAGGAGGATCCCACTTGCCACAGGGCAACTAAGTCCATGCACCACAACTACTGAGCCCACGTGGTGCAGGTACTGAAGCCTGTGTGCCTGGAGCCCGTGCTCCTCAAGAAGAGAGGCCACCGCAATGAGAAGCCCAAGCATCGAAACGAGACAGTAACCCATGCACAGCAACAGAGACTCAGAGTGGCCCAAAATGAACAAACAACAACTTCTTTTAAAGAAATAAGAGAGAGATGAGAAATGGCTTCAAGTCTAACATGTCTTTTGAGTCCATCATCATAGGTGAACAGAGGACCTCTGTTCTCCGGGGTAAGAGAATTTCTTAATCCCTCCGATCACATAGTAAAATGATAGAAATAATACATTATGGTCAGGGGTCCAGTCTTTCTGACCTCCACTTCTCCCCTGTGGCAGCTTTCCTGGGACCGTGGTATTGTCTCTGAAATCCAGCTGCATTTCTGCTCCCTTCCAAAGTTTCATTCCACCACTGCTTCTACAGCATGTTTCTTTTTCCTCCCTCATAAAACACTGCTCTCATTTTTAACAGCCTTTTACTATACTGTTTCTTCTCATCAAAGGAAAGTACCTCTTCCTTTGAAAGTGAAAGTGTTAGTCGCTCAGTCATGTCTGATTCTTTGCGACCCCATGGACTGTAGCCCTCCAAGTTCCTCTGTCCATGGAATTCTCTAGGCAAGAACACTGGAGTGGGCAGCCATTCTCTTCTCCAGGGGATCTTCCCAACCCAGGGATCAAACCTGGGTGTCCTGCACTGCAGGCGGATTCTTTACATCTAAGCCACGACGGAAGCCCTGTATCTTTCCTTTGACAGCTCACACAAAATAAAAAGTTCTTCTGTGGATAATTTCACATCAAAGCCAAATCTAGGAAATACCCTAAGCTGAATCCTTCCATTGCATTGTTTAACAAACCTCCCATCAAGCTTCTTGATCTATTTAGCAATGTTTTCTGGACGTCTTCCAAAGCTATTTGCTAACAAGAGACACGTTCTAACCATCTTATCTTCTGGGCGTTGTTTTGGTCATTTCCACCTCACCAGGAGAATACCACTTCCCCGACTGTCAGTGATTTTTCATCTTTAGCTCTAATTGGACTATCACATAACTTTATGCATTTTTGTAAATTTTTATTGGAATAGTTACTTTTCAATGTTCTGTTAGTTTCTGCTGTGTAGCAAAGTGACTCAGCCACGTATATACATATAGCCCCTCTGTTTTTCGATTTCCATCCCACTTAGGTCACCACAGGAGAAGGCAATGGCACCCCACTCCAGTACTCTTGCCTGGAAAATCCCACGGACGGAGGAGCCTGGCAGGCTGCAGTCCATGGGGTCTCGAAGAGTCGGACACGACTGAGCGACTTCACTTTCCCTTTTCACTTTCATGCATTGGAGAAGGAAATGGCAACCAACTCCAGTGGTCTTGCCTAGAGAATCCCACGGACGGAGGAGCCTGGTGGGCTGCAGTCCATGGGGTCGCGAAGAGTCGGACATGACTGAGCAACTACACTTGTCCTTTTCACTTTCATGCATTGGAGAAGGAAATGGCAACTCACTCCAGTGTTCTTGCCTGGAGAATCCCAGGGACAGGGGAGCCTGGTGGGCTGCCGTCTACAGGGTCGCACAGAGTCGGACACGACTGAAGCAACTTAGCAGTAGGTCACCACAGGACACTGAGTAGAGTTCCCTGTGCTATATCTCATTAGTCATCTATTGTATACACAGTATGTGTGCTCAGTAGCTCAGTCGTGTCTGACTCTGCGACCCCATGGACTGCAGCCCTCCAGGCTCCTCTCTGTCCATGGGATTCTCCCGATAAGAGTACTGGGATGGGTTGTGCTTTCCTTCTTCCAGGGGATCTTCCTGACCCAGGGATCGAACCCAGGTCTCTGGCACCAAAGGCAGATTCTTTACCATCTGAGCCACCAGGGAAAATAGTGAATATATGTTGATCCCAATCTCCCATATCATATGACTTTAAGTAGCACTGAAAAACTCCAGAATTTCGTCTCCATTTTCTGGATTCTATGTCTTCCTAACAGTGATGACCTCACACAGTCAGATCTCAAGACACACACACACAGCGTGAAGACCATGCTTTAAGAGAGTGGGTGTGAAATCACGCTTCAGATGGGCTTCCCAACAGCTGCAAACTTCTCTGCCTGACTTCTTGTTAGATCTGGTCAGCCCTCACCATTCTGAGTAGGAAAGATATGCAGAATCCCCACTGCCTCTGATCTAGCTTTCTCTGCAGATTTCTTTTTCAGTCATTGTTCAGTTGGAAAGAGTTGATTTATGAAGGGCTTCCCAGGTGGCGCTAGTGGTAAAGAAGCCGCCTGCCAATGCAGGAAACCTAAGAGACTTGGGTTCAATCCCTGAGTTGGGAAGATTCCCTAGGGTAGGAAACAGCAACCCACTCCAGCATTCTTGCCTGGAAAACTCCATGGACAGAGGAACTTGGCAGGCTATATAGTCCATGGGGTCACAAAGGACCTGTCACAACTGAAGCAACTTAGCACGCACAGCACGACTTAGTCAAAACCCTCGTAGCTCAGTACGTAAAGAGTCTGCTTGCAATGCAGGAGACCTGGGTTCGATTCCTGGGTTGGGAAGATCCCCTGGAGCAGGAAATGGCAACCCACTCCAGTATCCTTGACTGGAGAATCCCATGGACAGAGAGAGCCTGGCGGACTACAGTCTATGGGGTTGCAAGAGTCAGGCACGACTGAGCAACTAAGCACACACACACAGATATGCTGCTAAGTCACTTCAGTCATGTCCGACTCTGTGCAACCCCATAGACAGCAGCCTACCAGGCTCCCCCGTCCCTGGGATTCTCCAGGCAAGAACACTGGAGTGGGTTGCCATTTCCTTCTCCAACGCATGAAAGTGAAAAGTGAAAGTGAAATCGCTCAGTCCTGTCCGACTCTTAGTGACCCCATGGACTGCAGCCTATCAGGCTCCTCTGTCCATGGGATTTTCCAGGCAAGAGTACTGGAGTGGGGTGCCATTGCCTTCTCCGACACACACAGATATGGAAACATGTAAATTCCCTCAACTGGGCACTTATAAACTGCAGGCGGCAGAAGGATACATGTGACCAAAGCATGAGGGTACCACAGCTCAGCACAGACTCCCAGCTGCACCTCCCTCACCTGTGACACAGGACGCCTGGTGCCCAGACTAAGTGAAGAAGCTGTGGTCGATTTCACTCTTGCTTTCTAGAGAAGTCAATGTAGAGAGTGGCTTTTTCATCTACCCTGCTTTAGAGGTGAATGTTTGAGGGGGTCTGCTCCCCAGTTTTTATGACCACACAAGCCCCAGTGCCCCTAAGTGGGGACCCCAAGGAGCCAAGAGAAACAGGAGCAAAAAAGCCACAAGAAGCTGAAGGGAAAAGAAGCTTGAGTCTCTCGCGAGTTGGCCCAGAGCTTAGCTCTGTGGGAGAATATTTTAAAAACACCTCAGATAAAAAGCGCTCCCTGAGAAGCAGGTTTTGCTCCTCTTTTCTCCCACGTTCAGGAAACTCAACCTCACATGAGTTTCAATTAACAGCTCAGATCAAGTGTCGGCCATTGGGAAACACTCCAGGTTTCAGAGCTCTCTTTTTTTTTCCGTAAAGAGCTGAGAAAACCAGCACGGGGCCCCACTCACCCCTGACAAGTAGCGCTCGAGCTTCTTGTTTAGGAGGAAGTAGATGGCGAGGATGTGGCAGGCGCGGTTGGAGAGCACAGTGTTGATCACATCGCTGTTCTTGTAGCCCAGCTTCTCGGTCATGTGCAGCACCACACTGGGGCTCAGGTCTTCCAGGGAAATCCTGCTCGACAGAGGGACAGAGAACCAGTCACTGCGAGGCTCCGGGGCCCCCTTAGTGATGCTCACAAGCATGGCAGCACAGAAACCCCCTCCCACCCTCAAACACCCCCTCCCACAAGAGCTCCCTCCTGGACAGTCAGTCCACTCATTCATTCACTTGACTTCTTATTATGAACCATGAACATACACAACAAAAGAAAGGGAATAGTCTAATTACCCTATGTGTGCATGCTAAGTTGCTTCACTCGTGGCTGACTATGCGAGCCTACGGACTGTAGCCTGCCAGGCTCCTCTGTCCATGGGATTCTCCAAGGAAAGAATATCAGAGTGGGGTGCCGTGCCCTCCTCCAGGGGATCTTCCCGACCCAGGGACTGAACCCGCAACTCTCGCATCTCCTGCACTGGCAGGCGGTTCTTTACCATTAGTGCCATCTGGGTATTACCCTATGTGTGTACCCAATAAGACATTACTTTGTCAACAAAGGTCCGTCTAGTCAAGGCTATGGCTTTTCCAGTGGCCATGTATGGATGTGAGAGTTGGGCTATAAAGAAAGCTGAGTGCAGAAGAATTGATGCTTTTGAACTGTGGTGTTGGAGAAGACTCTTGAGAGTCCCTTGGACTGCAAGGAGATCCACCCAATCCATCCTAAAGGAGATCAGTCTGGGGTGTTCACTGGAAGGAATGATGCTGAAGCTGAAACTCCAATACTTTGGCCACCTGATTCAAAGAGTTGACTCATTGGAAAAGACCCTGATGCTGTGAAGGATTGAAGGCGGGAGGAGAAGGGGATGACAGAGGATGAGATGGTTGGATGGCATTACCAACTCAATGGACATGGGTTTGGGTAGACTCTGGCAGTTGGTGATGGACAGGGAAACCTGGTGTGCTGCGGTTCGTGGGGTCGCAAACAGTCGGACACAACTGAGTGACTGAACTGGTTGAACTAATTGTTAGCACTTTGCCTTTCTTTCTTTCTTTCTCCCTTTCTGTTTTTTTTTTCTTTCTCCTGTCCTTCCTTCTTCCCTTCGCTTCCCTCTTTCTTTCTTTACTAAAGTATTTCAAATTACAAACATTTTTTTCCTAAACACCTCAGGATGCATCTTTAAAGGATCATAATACCTTCAAAATATCCCCAAAGTTTCAGAAATCTCTTAATATTCTCTGATATCTAGACTATATTCCAATTTCCCTATTCATCCCAAATTTCTTTACAATCTGACATGTTTCTTTCCTTAAAATGTATTTATTGAACTGGGTAGAGCCCATGTAGCTTGAGTGGATGTTGGGCTGGGAAAGAAGGGTATTCAGGAGTCAGCCCAGACCATGTTTAAAGGAACAATGTGAGCTCACAAGTTCACAAAGAGGGGATTTGGGACTCAGCTGTGAAGTTGGATGCTCTCAGAGGACAGGTTAAAGCTTCTACACAGTAGTGATATGAAGATAAACCCCCTGGGGATAAAATGCCCCCAAAATGAATGCCAGGTGCGTATTTATCTACTTATTTGCTCATTCAAGCCCCTGCTTCATGGAGTTTACATGGCAATGGGGAAAAGAGAAAATAAATCCATTTATTCTTCACAATAGTCTTACGAAGGCTACCAGAGCTTCCCAGGTGGCTCAGTGGTAAAGAAACCACCTGCCAATGCAGGAGACGTGGGTTCAGTTCTTGGGTTGGAGAGATCCCCTGGAGAAGGAAATGACAACCCACTCCAGTATCCTTGCCTGGAAAATCCCATGGATAGAGGGGCCTGGCGGGCTACAGTCCATGGAGTTGCAAAGAGTTGGTCATGACTTAGCAACTAAACAACAACAACAAACCATTATTATCCCCATTCAACAGATGAAGAAACTGAGGCCCACAGCAGGAAAGTAACTCATCCAGGGGCACACTGGCAAGAAGTAGCAGCTATGTAGAACATGAAAGTAGGAGAAGGGCATAGGGAATATATGTGTTGGTAGTGGAGGTGTGTCATCAGATACAACATTCTACATTCCTGAAGAGACAGTCAAGGACAATACTCTGTGAGCAGAAGCAGAAAGCTAGAAAGCTCTGTAGCCCTGCCAAAAAGTCTGGAGACATTTTTGGTGGAACCTCAGAACCATAACACTAGGAAAAACCACAGGGTACAACCCCATAGTGGTGCAGGAGAAGAGACCGACTTGCCAAGCTCACAGGGGCAGCAAGGGCAGACCTGGGTCTGTTGGCCATTGTAACTAGGTCAGCTCTCCCTCCCCTAGGTCTGGCTAAGTGCCACCCAAAGAAAAGGTGTCCGAGAAACCACAAAATCTGCCTTCCTCACTCCTGTTGGCTACAAAAATCGCAAATTCTAGAAACCATTTGGAGTAGGCTTGCTATGATTAATGGTTAAAAATAATAACATCTGTTTTAAAAGGATATGATTACTTGAAGGTTGCCAAAGCACTTAACACAGAGAACACAACTGTTTGAAACTACCTGGTAATATCCACGAGCCCCTGGCCATGCCCTTGATCAATGAAACCACTCCTACTTGACCCCACTCCTGGCCAATGAGATCACTGCCCTTTTATGTTGGCCAATCAGACCACAGCCTCATGGCCACCCCTTCAGCCAATCAGATCATGATTTTTGTGACTCCACCCCAGCCAATCATCCATGGCTGCCGTTTGGATGGCTCCACCCTCTACCTGGAGCAGGTCCCGGAAGGGAGTGTGCTCTGGGTGTGAGATGCCACCAGGGTGGGGCTGGAGTCAGAGGAGACAGGAGAAAAGTGAGCAGTCTCTGCCCTTCCTACCCACTGTCTTCAAAAACAGGTGAGCTCTGCCAAACGTAGACTGTGGACTGGCTCTTGACTAACAGCAATATTTTGAACATTTTCAATACTCAATGTATATATTGAGTGCCTGAAGAATCCCATGGACAGAGGAACCTGGCAGGCTATATAGTCCACGGGGTCGCAAACAGTCGGACTCGACTTAGCAACTAAACCACCACCAACCATACTTGTATCAGTTGTTGAATTCGTATTACCTCTCCAAGTTTTGATGATATAATCAATATTTTAAAAGTGTTCTAGAATACGAGGTACAATTTTGAGTCAATATGCATGAAGTTCAATTTCATTCCAGTTTGGTCTAATTCTGTCCTTTGTTACCAATGACCTGCTTTCCCTCCCTTCCATCTCCAGAGCTAACCTGAGGTGTGGGACAGTCCTAGGCAGAGTGATGGAGGAGGCAGCCAAGGTCTGCTCTAGAAAAAAAGTCTGCTGCCAGAACAGAGACGTGAGCCTGGTATACAGCAGACATCTGTAACTGACTGGCATGAGCTTATTATAAACAGTTTCCTTTTAAAGATATTTTCTTCTTGCCTCTTGCAGGTCAACTCAGAGGCTTGAATGAATTAACAGAAGGCTTTACAGAACAGTGATAGAAAACATGAGAACTTTATTTTCTCTCTTTCCCAACAGTAAAACGCTGACAATATCTAAAATAATTAAATCTGGGGCTACGTACGTTGAGAAGCTATAAAACAGACTTCAAAAAGAAAATATTCCTTTTTCCGGTTGCATGTTTTTATCTTGTTTATCTGTGTCCTGGTAAATTCAGAAAAATAATTATCAAGGGCACTTTTTTTTTTTTTCATTCTATCTTTTTCAAAATAAAGACTAAGGAAGATGTGTCTTTTCTAATAGTTTAGATTTCTGGTTTCATTACTTTAAAAATTGGACATTGGTTTGCCTCGAAAAATTGGACATTGATTTGCCTCATTAAATGAGTAATGAGCCTTACCTAAAGAGAAGGCATTGAGCTGCTGCTTTCCTTCATATGCAAGTTCTCAATCATTTTTACAATCTACCCAACTAGATCTTGAACAGCCTTTATGCCTTTGATCAAGTCCAAATGCAAAAAGGACCAAACTGGCAGAGCCAGTACAGGTAACTAGAATTTAAGATTTAATCTACAAAAGGCTGTTTATAACCCGTGGAGAAGTGACAAAATGAGCCAGGCATGAATCTCTGAATGAAGATGCAACCGGCAAGGAGGGAGGGCTGTATCTATAATAGCTGCTTCACGCCCTTCAACACCTGCTGCACTGAGGGGGTTGAGTCTGCTAATTTAGATGGTGATTACATTAGGTTAATGACTCATTTGGCCGCCACTGGTGCCTGCTCCCTTATAGAGAGCATAGCTGTGTACTGCCAGGCAGCGTGAGCCTGGTAATGAGGCTCGGCCCCTTGGCTTTGCTTTCCATCTCACGTTGGGCTAATATTTCTGGTGTCTATTTCAGGTACTAGCCCACAATGAGCCAGCGCTGGAAACCAGCAGTCTGTTTCCAGGTTCCCTTGGTAACCCAAGTCCCCTAGACTTTGTTTAAATTACCTCTCATGAGTCAAAGGCTAGAATTCTAGATGGCAGCTCTCTCTGGCCAAGGCAAGTGTCAATGGGGCCCAGGAGCCAGGTTGCAGGTCCCAGCACTGTCCACCCATGCCCTAGGAAGCCCCTCAGAGCCTCCTCCCCAAGATGGAGCTCTGCCTGCCCCTCTTGTTTGGAGAAGCCAGTGCTGCAGCTTTCTTAGGGCTCAGGGCCTGTTTCCAGACCGTCCTGGGCGGACGTCAACCCCTTCCCTGCCCTGTCACTGCTCTACGAGTCTCCTTTCTTCAGCGGCTCCCACATCGTCACCTGGGCTTCAGATCTAGAACGTGCAGACTCCTCTAGGTCTGAAGGAAGAAGGACTCTAGGTGGGTCTCAGTCCTGGAAGGTATTTGACCCCTGGGGTCTTCACGTTTGCTCTAAAGCCACCAAAGGGTGGGGGGCTTCCCTGGTGGTCCAGTGGTTGGGGCTATGCCTTCCAAGGCAGGGAGTGCAGGTTCCATCCCTGGTCAAGGAGCTGGGATCCCACATGCCTCAGCCAAGAAAAATCCAAAACATAGCACAGAAGCAGTATTGTAGCAGATTCATTAAAGACTTTAAAAAATAATGGTCCACATTAAAAAAAAAAATCTTTAAAAAATTTTTTTACAAAATAAAGTCACCAAGGGGAGGGTCCTTATTCCCCCAACTCAGACTAGTGAGCAGTATGTCAAACGAGTAGGGGAAAAGTGCAAGGAAGGATTTTCCTGTGTGACTCTTTGCCACCCCATGTCACCCTCCAGGCTCCTCTGTCCATGGGGTTCTCCAGGAAAAGAATTCCGGAGTGGGTAGCCTTTCCCTTCTCCAGGGGATCTTCCCAACCCAGGGATCAAATCCGGGTCTCTGGCATTGCAGACAGATTCTTGACTGTCTGAGCCACCAGGGAAGCCCAGGATTTTCCTGTACTTGTTTCCAAGTCTGTAGTCGATACCCCCACTCGGGGACACGTGGGCCATCACAAGGTGTCCCTCCGTGTTTCCATACTGTGGGCTCCTGCCTGGAAGCTTCCTCATGGACTCCTTCTCGAGCAAATGGCACAGGGAAACACGGGCTGAAGCCTTTCCTGCCTTTCTTCCTGCCCCCAACATTTCAGAGCATGGACTCGGGGCTGAAACAAACATCAGAGCAAAGAGGTGGCAGAAGAGGAGCCTGTGGGTCATTTTGAAGGAACGGGGGCAATTCCGCTGGATTCCAGCCGATGCTGGCAGGACAGCTCTTGAGTGGAACACACACACACACTCATACACACTCTCAAACAGATACACTCACAGACACTCCAACAGACACATGCATACTCACATACCGTCACACACTCAACACAGATTCACACACTGAAACACATACACTCACACACACAAACAGGCATACTCAGACACACACACACTCAAATAGACACACAAACAGACACTCCAACAGACACTCATACACACTCACATACCCTCACACACTCACAGATTCACATACTGAAACACATACACTTACACACAGACACTGACAAACAGGCATACTCAGACACACACACACACACACACTCACACTCATTTGCTCACTCAGGCCTTAGCTCGTCTAAACAGTCCCTCTGTGTGAATTAGAAAGAGGCGCCGCTCAAGAAAGACACAGGCCTTCAGCAGCAGGTTTGAGGAGAGTAGCCTGGACTTCAGCCCCCATGTACCCTCCGGCAGCTGCCCCTGAAGGGTGCACTCTGCACAACCATGTGGGATGGCCCTGCATGGAGGGGAGCCCCACGTGCAGACCTGTGGGTGCAGAGAGTGGCAGGGCAGCCAAGAGAAGATGTGCCCTTCCCTTGAGTCACAGAGAGCATCCTGTCCACAACTATTCAGGGCTTGTAAGACAGGCCCCATCTCGCCTGAGGAGGGGTCCCTCTGCGTGCACTTAGTACCTGTTGGGATAGGTGATGTTACACGGCACTTTGCCCACGTAATTCTCATTCAGCCAGCGATTTGCCAGTGCCTGCTGAATGTTGGGCCTCTTCACAGGATCTGGTTCCAGGAGAGAACGCAGGAAGTTCACGGCTCCTGTGAAGACATTGGGCAAATGTCACACGTGTTACAGGCTGAAGGCAGACCAAGGCAGGTGACCCACCACACCTCCCAGGCCACTGCTCATCTATTTTCTGGATCTTGGGGGGCCACCCGTCCAGAGTATAAGATATCTGTCCAAGGAGGTATCTGGAACATGGTAAACAGGAACTGGCATGGATCTCCCCACATACCATCCTTCCCCAAACCCCTTGTGGTCTCTCTTGTGGTTCACCACTAAAGGTGAGCCAAAGAGGAGTGGACGAATGTAAAAGGACAGCGCTGGGTCTCAGGGTAGGTTTTAAGGAATTTATACGTGGGCCTTTCAGGTGGCACTAGTGGTAAAGAACCCACCTGCCAATGCAGGAGACGTGAGAGATGCCGGTTCGACCCCTGGGTCGGGAAGATCCCCTGGAGGAGGGCGTGGCAACCCACTCCAGTACTCCTGCCTGGAGAATCCCATGGACCAAGGAGCCCAGTGGGTTACAGTCCATGGGGTCACAAAGAGTTGGACATGACTTAGCGTCTAAACCACCATATATATATATATATATATATACATATATGTATATATATATATATGTATATATATATATGGAATTCCCTGGCAGTCCAGCAACTAAGACTCTGTGCTCTCCCAGTGCAGACGGCCTGGGTTCAATCCCTTGTCAAGGAACTAGACCCCACATGCCACAACTAAAAGATCACGCATGCCACAACCAAGACTCAGATTCTTTTCCAGATTCATTTCCCTTATAGATGATTGTAAAATACTGAGTAGAGCTCCCTGTGCTACGCATGCATCCTTTAAGATTCTAACAATGGAGACAAGAATACTAGACTAAAGAAAACGGTCATGATGCACATGAAGGTCACAGGCTCCAAAACTGTTGAGCATGAGAATATGCAGGTCTTCATATAGACAAAGACTGCCAGGGATTTTCTGAAAATGAAGATGCTCTCTCTTGCTTGAGTTTGAGGACCAGGATATTTTCTTATGTATACTCATTTTATAAAGCACTGTGATAGTACCCTTGCAATAGAAAAAATACTCTTTTATGGAACTTTGTACATGATATCCCATTTCCAATATACCAAATAAAACTTTGTGGAAACTAATCTTAATTTGCTTGGCCACCAAACTTTTTAAATCTTTTTCTCTAAAGCTATTTTTTAGATTCCTAAGATAATCCATATAGTTAAGGCTATTGTCTTTCCAGTAGTCATGTACAAATATGAGAAATGGACCATAAAGAAAGCAGGGCACTAAAGAATTGATGTTTTCAAACTGTGGTGTTGGAGAAGACTCTTGAGAGTTCCTTGGAAAGCAAGGAGATCAAACCAATCAATCTTACAGGAAATCACCCCTGAATACTCATTAGAAGAACTGATGCTGAAACTGAAGCTCCAATACTTAGGCCACTTGATGCAAAGAGCCAACTCATTGAAAAAGACCCTGATGCTGGCAAAGATTGAGGGCAGAAGAAGGCTGTGACAGAGGATGAGATGATTGGATGGCATCACCGATTCAATGAACATGAATTTGAGCTAGCTCCGAGAGATAGTCAAGGACAGAGGAGCCTGGCGTGCTGCAGTCCAAGGGGCTGCAAAAAAGTTGGACATGACTTGGCGACTGAACAATAGCAACAAGATAATCTAACCTTTCAAAGAAAAGTCATAAAAATTGTCACTTTCTCACAGGCTTCAGTTGTCATTTTAAAACTGTCCTTTGAAGCATGATGGGTATTACGGTCAACCATCTTTGCAGGGTAAAAATGAAGCTGTCAAGAGGGGCTAACTCTGATGCCAGAACCAACCCCAAAGAAAAACCTTTTTGCTAGGTCAGGCCACCAGGTAACCCCTCCACGAAGGTTTCCAAGCAGTGGATGAGGCCACTGGAAGGCCATTTCCTTTTGAGAATGCAGTGGGTAAAAATATATGTGTAGATGACAAAGCAGACATGAGAGGTATTTAATATTCTAAGTTTTATAGCTGGGTCTCCAAATACAAGTTTTCTACAATGTTCTTCAGTGCTCTGAAGAGCAAATGGGGCTATGAAAGAGGGGTCTCTCTTGTTGGAACCTCCACCTCCCTTCTCTCCACTTCCCTATATTGTAAGGTCATTTGGATGCTTAATCAGGGCATCTGTCGGTCAAAGAAAAAAAAACTGTGAGCATAATGAGTTGAAACCAGGAGACTCTTCAGTTAATGATGTTTCTCAGACATCTCTGCTGTTGTCATTGTTCAGTTGCTCAGCTGTGTCCGACTCTTTGCATCCCCATAGACTGCAGCACGCCGGGCCTCCCTGTCCATCACGAAACTCACATCCATCGAGTCAGTGATGCCATCCAACCATCTTGTCCTCTGTGTCATCTTCTTGTCTCTTCTTGTCATCTTGTCATCACTCCCTTGTCATCCCCTCCTGCCCTCAATCTTTCCCGGCATCAGGGTCTTTTCCAATGAGTCAGTCTTCGCATCAGGTGGCCAAAGTATTGGAGCTTCAGCATCAGCGCTTCCAATGAATATTCAGGACTGATCTCCTTTAGGATTGACAGGCTGGATCTCCTTGCAGTCCAAGGGATTCTAAAGAGTCTTCTCCAACATCACAGCTCAAAAGCATCAATTCTTTGGTGCTCAGCCTTCTTTATGGTCCAACTCTTACATCCATACATGACTAATGGATAAACCATAGCTTTGACTAGACGGACCTTTGTTGGCAAAGTAATGCCTCTGCTTTTTAATATGCTGTCTAGATTGGTCATAACTCTTCTTCCAAGGAGCAAGCGTCTTTTAATTTCATAGCTGCAGTCACCATCTGCAGTGATTTTGGAGACCCCCAAAATAAAGTCTCTCACTGTTTCCACTGTTTCTCCATCTATTTGCCATGAAGAGATGGGACCAGATGCCATGATCTTAGTTTTTTGAATGCTGAGTTTTAAGCCAACTTTTTCACTCTCCTCTTTCACTTTCATCAAGAGGCTTTTTAGTTCCTCTTCACTTTCTGCCATAAGGGTGGTGTCATCTGCATATCTGAGGTTACAGACGTTTCTCCTGGCAATCTTGATTCCAGCTTGTGCTTCATCCAGCCCAGCGTTTCTCATTATGTACTCTGCATATAAGTTAAATAAGCAGGGTGACAATATACAGACGTATCCTTTCCCAATTTGGGACTAGTCTGTTGTTCCATGTCCAGCTCTAACTGTTGCTTCTTGACCTGCATACAGTTTCTCAGGAGGCAGGTAAGGTGATCTGGTATTCCCATTTCATGAAGAATTTTCCACAAGTACTTCTCTGCTATCTTCTTGATCAATATTGTCATCAACAGGAGAATGTTGGATCCCACCAAAAAAAGATATCCCACATCCAAGGGCAAAGGAGAAGCTCCAACAAGACAGTAGGAGGGGTGAAATAGTGTTTAGAATTAAACCCCATAGCCACCAGAGATACTCGGAGGGCTCAAACAAAAGCTTGTGCGCACCAGGACCCAAACCCAGAGACTCCACAAGAGACTGGGCCAGACCTGCCTTTGAGTGTTTGCATGTCTCCTGTGCAGGCATGGGTCAGCAGTGGCCTGCCATGGGGACAGGGGCTCTGGCTGCAGCAGGCTTTGGAGGTGCAGCATGTGGCTTAAGTCCTCTTGGAGGAGGTCGCCATCAGCCCCACCATAGAGCTGCCAACCAGACAACCCACAAACCGGAGAACAGTTATCCCAAAGAAGTTCTCTCACTGCTGCAAAAGTTCTAGGGTCCAAAGCAGACTTCCCAACCTGGGTATCTGGCAAAGGGACTGAGAACCCCCAGGGAATTTGACTTGACGGCCAGTGGGATTTGATTACAGAACTTCCACAGGACTAGGGAAACAGACTCTTAGAAGGTACAAACAAAACCTTGTGCACACCAGGACCCAGGAGAAAGGAGCAGTGACCCCACAAGAGACTAAGCCAGAGTTACTGTGAGTGTCTAGGAGTCTCCAGCAGAGGCATGGGAAGACACTGGCCTTCCGCGGGTCAGGGGCAGTGAAGAGGACAGTTCCAGGAGCCATGGTGTACTGGCCTAAGTACTTTTGAAAGAGGTTGCCATTACCCCTGCCAAACTACAGGGAGGGAACCAGCCCCACCCATCAGCAGAAAACTGGACATCTCTGTTGCTTACCCTCAAAGGACCTAAACAGCAACCCATGCTTTTTCAGAGTATGATTTTACCCCGAAGAGCTAAGAACAGACTGGATGTGAGTTTTTGTTCTATTTTCAGAACCAAGCACTCTGCGCCATCACAAATTGCTGATGAGCACAAGTAATTTTAGTTCAGATCTCTACCAGTGAATTTTCTTTCTTTGGACATTACAAATATTGCATTAGTATCCAAAAAGGATTTTGAAAACATCTTTGGAGCTCTTTGAAGTCTGTGTGAGGGTCTTGAATATCCCTATGACTCATGAGCAAAAGGCATAAAAATATTTTCCACTGTTCTGGAAAGCTGTGGGGGCCATGCTACACATCCCACCCAGCACTTCTAAGCTAGCGCTTGGGGTCTCCATTCAGAGCCAGGCACAGGGATGACCCACCCAGGGTGTGGTCCCTCTCTGCACCCCGTGTCACAGGAGGTACACACTCCTCCAATGCAAAACCTGTTTTCTCCAAGCATCAGCTTTCTGGAGCCTGGGCTGGCTTGTGTGAGCTCCATGACCCCGTGCCTTGGGAAAGAGCCCCATGAGGCAGGCAAAGCCATCAAATTCTTTATTCTATTGCAGCCCGTGGGATGCTGAGAGAGATCTCACCTATACCAGAGGCTCCTTCCCCATCAGCTCCCAGGAGAAAGCAGCAACAACAATTATTTGATGATTGAGGCTTCTCGGAAATCCTTTTTACCCTATCTATATAAATTCTTTTTTAGATTCTCATCATTATAGTTTATTATAAGATAATGACTATAGTTCCCTGTGCTATACAGTAGGACCTTGTTTATTTTATATATAGTCGTGTGTATCTGTTAATCCCAAACTCCTAATTATCTCTCCTCCCTTTGCCCTTTGGTAACCATAAGTTTGTTTTCCATGTCTGTGAATCTGTTTCTGTTTTATAAATAAATTCATTTAAATCATTTTTTTTTTAGATTTCACATATAAGTGATATCATATGATATTTGTCTCTAGCTGTCTGACTTTTTATGATAATCTCTGGGCCTACCCAAGTTGCTACAATGGCATTATTTCCTTCCTTTTTATGTCTAAGTAGCATTCCAGTGTGTGGTGTGTGTGTGTGTGTGTGTGTATCACAATTTCTTTATCCAGTCATCTGTCAATGAACATTTAGGTCGCTTCCTTGTCTTGGTTATTGTAAATAATACTGCTACAAACATGTATCTTTTCAAATTAGAGTATTCTCCAGATACATGCCCAGGAGTGGGATTGATGGATCATATGGTAATTCTGGCTTCCCCAGTGGCTTGGGGGTAAAGAAACCACCTATGATGCAGGCAACCCAGGAGATGGAGGTTCGATCCCTGGGTCGGGAAGATCTCCTGAAGGAGGGCATGGCAACCCACTTCAGTATTCTTGCCTGGAGAATCCCATGGACATGGCAGCCTGGTGGGCTACAGTCCAGAGGGTCGCAGAGTCAAACACGACTGAAGTGAGAGCACACACACACGCATGGTAAGAACTCTAGTTTTAGTTTTTAGGGAACCTCTCTACTGTTCTCCGTAGTGGCTGCACCAATTCACATTCCTACCAACAGTGTGGGATGGTTCCTTTTTTCCCACACGCTCTCCAGCATTTATTATTTGTAGACTCTTTGATGATGGCCATTCTGACCAGTGTGAGGGGATACCTCACTGTCGCTTTGATTTGCATCTCTCTAATAATGAGTGATGCTGAGCATCTTTTCACGTAAAATCAACTGGCACTGCCACATCCCTCGCAGATGCTAACATCCCGCCTTTAGCATCACCTCGGTGACTTCATGGGGCAAAACCCGCTTGATCTAAAGTGAGTATATGGAATGTGTTCAAAATGTTTTCTTTGAGGTGTAGCAGTAATGAAAAGGTAAACATGGAAGCTGTGAAAGGCATTCACGACTCTGTGATGTACAAGCACCAACAAGCACAAAGAGAAACTCTGGAAGCCAGAACTGGAAAGATCCCAACAGCTTAAGCTTTCAAACTACATGGTGGGGAAGAGGGACGGTTCTTGGAAGGCATGCAGAACAGACTCAAAGGGCAATAACACTGTGCTCTTTTTCAGCTCAAATTTGGCAAAAATTCTTCCAACTTCATCTAAAAAAAAGTACTGTTATACAGTAGATGTGGAGAGACCATTACAAGTATGAGTGATATAAAGTAATAAAGATGTGTTGAGACACTTAATAAAATGGCACATTCTCAATTTGGATATTTCGGTTTTGACATTACTCAAAACATGAGGACAACAGATAACACTGCCAAATCTGCGGTGGGGAGGGGAGGAGGGACATCTTTCACAAAATAAAGTAAGGAAAAATAGAAAAGCAACCCTTTATACATAGCTCAGTTGGTAAAGAATCCGCCTGCAAGGCAGGAGACCCCAGTTTGATTCCTGGGTTGGGAAGATCCCCTGGAGAAGGGAAAGGCTACCCACTCCAGCATTCTGGCCTGGAGAATTCCATGGACTGTATAGTCCATGGGGTTGCAAAGAATCAGACACAGCTGAATGACTTTCATTTTCACTTTCAAAGAAGCAACCCAGTACAGGAGGGAAGTTCAGATTTGGGGGTCAAGGGGAAGTAAATAAAAAACTGGAGAAGCTATATAATCTTGCTGGGACTCAGTTTCCTCCTTGATAAATTGGGAATAATAGAGCTTAACTTACAGAGTTGTTATGAGAACAGAAGATGCTATGAAAAGCACTTACCCATGGCCATTCAATAAACGGCAGCCACTCCTGCTGCTGGAAGCTAGTATTCTGGGATGTGAACAAGCTGGTGTCACATGGTACCACAGATGAGGGTGGGCCAGCACAGTGGAAGGAAAAAGTGGTCAACTTGGGGTGCAAATAACAAAGAGCTGGAGAAGCAGGGGGCTGATGGAAAGCAGTGGCTGATCCCCAGAACTCATGTCCTTCACTCTATAAACCAGAGAAGATGACCTGAGCTTCCTCACCATCAAGGGTGCAGTTCTGGGCCCTACTGGATTGGGCCAGATCTCATAGCTGAGTAGCCAAATGAGTCTGTGGGCTGGCTTCCCAGACCACACACTTTAACACAAGGGCCAGGGACTCAGATTCCTTGAACAAATACTATGTGCCAACACTATGCTTGATAGCACAAACCTGGCACAAAAGGTTAAAGCCTGAGATGGGTAGATATTTACATATCTTACTATTGGAGATCAGTCCTGAATATTCATTGGAAGGACTGATGCTGAAGCTGAAACTCCAATCCTTTGGCCACCTGATGCGAGGAACTGACTCATTTGAAAAGACCCTGATGCTGGGAAAGATTGAAGGCAGGAGGAGAAGGGGACAACAGAGGATTAGATGGTGGGATGGCATCGCCGTCTCAATGGTCATGGGTTTGGGTGGACTCTGAGAGTTGGTGATGGACAGGGAGGCCTGGTGTGTTGCAGTCTATGAGGTCACAAAGAGTTGGACACGACTCAGCGACTGAACTGAACTGAACTGAACTGAAACATCTACTCATCTCAGGCTTTAATCCTCTGTGTCAGAATAGTAAGAGAATAAAAGAGGGGAGTGAAAGTGTTAGTAGCTCAGTTATGTCTAACTCTTTGCAATCCCATGGACTGTCCCATCAGGCTCCTCTGCCCATGAGATTCTCCAAGCAAGAATACTGGAGGGGGTTGCCATGCCCTTCTCCAGGGGATCTTCCCAACCCAGGGATCGAATTCAGGTCTCTTGCATCGCAGGCAGATTCTTTCCCACTGAGCCATCAGAGAAGTCAAAAGGGGAGGAGGGTGTGTCCAAATTCCTATTTCATAAAATCAGATATAAAAATGCATGTCATGCTTGACCAATCAAGACTATAAGGTCCCGTACAGATACGAAGGTCTCTAAAAAGCACACACAGAGTTTAAGTTCAGTTCAGAGTTTAAGGCCAATGTTAAAACTGTCTGTTCCAAGCAAGAGCTACGTGAGACTGCATATCAACTCCAGTGATACCAAAACTGCTTGGAACATTTCTAATATTTCTTTTGTTCCCTTCGGACTTTAAAAAAAAAGAGATTTTCAGGGTGCAACTTTTACTTCTCTGAAGGTAAATTTAATTGTCCCAATAAGAAAGCACCTAGAGCCTAGCCTGCTAAGGTTGAGTAATAGTATTGGGATAAAAACAAGGTTGGTTCAGAAGCAATGAAACTGATTTTCTTGTGGTTTTAGTCTGCCTGTCCTTGCCCTGCTGCCCAACCCACCCCAGTGCCGATGGCAGGGAACCCCTCCTCCCACAGCCTGTGGCTCGCACGAGTAATGCCACTTAATCAGATATTTCTGGCTTTTCACCTTCCAGACACATGGTAGGATTGCCTTTCCTCAGCTCCTTTAGCTGGGTGAAGCCATGTGAAATGTTTTAGAAAGTTACAAGTTATGAGTAGAATGTTGGTGGGAGATTTCACTGCTGAAAAGAGACCTTCTAGATTTCTGTTTCCCTCTGCACAGATCAGACACATTTGAAATAGTGGCTGCCCCATTGGTCTGGGAGCCTGATTGACAAGAATGAGCCGGGAGGGATCAACTTTTGATCCAACTCTCCACAGCTATGTAGCATGAATGAGATATGAATCTTGGTTGAATTCCCTAGTTGTTCAGTGGTTAGGACTCCGAGCTTCCAAGGCAGGGGGTATAGGTTCAATCCCTGCTTGGAGAGCTAAGATTCTGCATGCTACATGGCACAACCAACAAGAAGAAAAGAATCTTTGTTGTCTTATGTCACTGAGATCAGGGAGCTATTTGTTACTGCAGCATAACTTAGGCATCCTGACTAAGTACAATGAGAAGCAGCTCCAGCTCTTCAGGGTCTCACTGGAATTCAAAGTGAACACTGTCTGCTTTTTCCAGGCATGAAGTTAGAAACAACCTCCTACCTCCTATTATTCTTTGTATTGGGACACTTTAGACAAAACAGGATCTGAACAATAAGAGGAACTTCAAAATCACTCTGAAAGATGGCAGTCCTATGATTATATAACTCTTAAAGAGACTACCTTGAAAGACTGCGTTTATTTGTAAGTGTTAAATCTTACTTGTTACCACAATGAGGTATCATTATATCCCTATCAGAATGGCTAAAATTAAAAACAGTGAGAGTATCAAATGCTGTCAAGGATGCAGAGAAACTGGATCACTCATGCCTTGCTAGAAAGAACACAAAGTGGTACAGTCACTCAGAACAGAAATGTAGCAGTTGCTTATAAAACCAATTATATGCTTATTATACAACCCAGCTATGTCACTCAGACAAGTGAAAACATGTTCTCACAAAACCTGGATATAAATATTGACAGCAGATTTATTCATAGTATCTGGAAACAACTCAGTATACTTCTGTAGGTAAATACATAAACTATGGTAAATCTATACCATGGACTACTACTCAGCAAGAAAAAAAAACAAAGCATTGGTGTGTGAAACAACTTGGATGGATCCCAAAGGAATTATGCTAAGTGAAAAGAAGAGGTACAAATATATTGGATTTTTGAAAAGACAAAATTACAGAATTGGAGAACAGGTTAGTGGTGGCCAGGGGTTAGGCAAGGTGGGAGGCAGGGAGCTGGCTGAGGCTACAGAAGGGTAAGATAAGGAATTCTGTTCATGGAATTGTTCCATATCTTGACTTAATTATCACATGAATCTACACATGTGGTGACGACACTGCAGAGAATTAAATACACGCCAGCACAAGTGCATGTTCACCTGTCAACGGCTTTTACCCGTGTCCTAGTGGCAACCCGAAACTGCAGTTGTTTAAGAGCCTATCAACAGGGGGAACTGGGTGAAGCGTAAACATATCTCTGCAGGATTTCTCACAACTGCGTATGAGTCCGCACTTACACCACAAAGAGAAGTTTTTTATAAACCTTAAGTGGCTAAAAAACAAACAAAAACCCAACTGTATCTTTATTCTCCGTCCCCTCATCCTGGTTTACCTTCTCTATTTTTGGCTGTTCTGGGTCTTCATTGCTGCACAGGCGTTTCTCTAGTTGCAGTGCACAGGCCTCTCCTTCTGTGGAGCAGAGGTTCTATGGCGTGTGGGCTTCAGGAGCTGCAGTGCATGGACTCGGGAGCTGCGGTTTCCAGCTCTAGAGCACAGGCTCCATAGCTGTGGTATAGGGGCTTAGTTGCTTTGAGGCAGATGGGATCATCCCGGACCAGGGATCGAACCCGAGTCTCCTGCACTGGCAGGTGGATTCTTTACCTCGGAGTCACCGGGGAAGCCCCTTTCTAATTTTCTTTAGAACACTTAAGCTACTAAACATCACATGTGTTTATCTGTTATTTTTTGCCTCCTCTGCTGATAGATAGAGACTGTTTTGTCTTCCTGGTGCCTAGAACATCTCTAGCACCAAGTTGATGCCCAGGATCGACTTGCGGAATAAGTGAATAAATGTGAAATATGAATGAACGAAAGTGCTTCCAATGCAGCACTTTCAACATTCTGGCAGGCTCTAAAACCTAAACAAAACAATTTGATCAACATTTTGCACATTTTCTAACTCCCCAAGTTACAGGTCTCAGTGCAGAACTATTCCTTTTATAACAACAGAAACGTAACTCATCTTCCCAAGTATGTAATGCCTGCTTTGCTTTCAGCCTCCAGAGATTCAACACGCCTCAGCAGAGGTGAAAGAATGAACCAAATTAGATAATTACAGAAGAATGCATTTCAGCTTGGGTGCTATTTGGCAAGCATAAATTCTAGGTCAGCTTCATGGATGCTTTATAAATTCAAGCAAAGAAAAACACCAAAAACCTAATAGTAGTCAAACAAAAATGCCATATTTGAACCATGTATCATAAGTTGAAATCAAATAATCACTCCTTTTTTTCTTTTTTGGCCACATGCCTTATCTCAGTGAAGCTGAGTTTATTCTAAGGAGCCAATTAAACGACCATCAAGGCCAAGCGGAGGCCGGGAACTTGAAGTGAATTGCAAACCAAACAAAAGAACAAACTGCACTCATTTCCTGAATCTGAAACCAAACCTTAACATGAACTGTTTACTGAAATGTGAACCAGCTAAAGTTTGAGAGTAATTTCCAAACACACCTGAGGATTCGGTCTAATCAAGTAACCAAACCCATATATATTTAAAAGCTTTTGAACAGACTTGGAAACTCACATTGCTAAACAAATCCCAGAACAAACTCGAATGAAACTAATAGTTCTTTACGGTGAACTGACTAAGGAACACACAATAGAAATGTGATGATCGACCTTCTTTTTTCTGAGTCAACAATATAATATGGTGAGTTTTAGCACAACTCAGCCTGCAATTATTTTTCCAAGGGAGACTATACGATCCTTTTGATAGGTCTGTGCTGTGTGCAGGAGGAAGGAGGAGGAAGTTAGGGGGGTCGGGATTATAAGGGGCAAGGAAAGGACTCAGAGGAGATGAAGGGAAGTGTGTCCTTAGAAATGGGAAACCCAACCGTTTCTGGAGACTTCGTTTTCATACTAGGAAGAGACAGAGGGCAGTCACAGGGTCGTCCAGACACCAAAGCTGCAGGACCCTGGACCCCGGAGCGGCAGGTGCGTTACCTGTGGAGAGCTGGGCGGGGAGCGGGTTCATTTCCTTGTCCACCATCTTCTGGTACAAGGCCCTCAGGCTGAACGGCTCCACTGTGAAAGGCAGGGTCCCGGTCAGCATGGCATACATGTTCACACCTCTGAAAGGAGAGACACACCAGAGCGTGAGGCCGGAAGACGACCCGGGAGGAAGACAGAGCGGCCAGGGCCGTGGGGAAGCTGGGTCCCGCCGCCTCCGCGGCCATTCCTGGAGCGCTGAGCTCTGCGCGCAGACGGGAAGCGTGAAAGGCGCCAGGGAAAGCGCAGCTGGGGAGACCCTGGTGACAACAGGGGTTTAAAGAGCGTCAGGGTGACACAAAGGAGCTTATTATAAAACAGGGACAGACTTAGAAAAGAAACGTGGGGTAACCAAAAGGGAGAGGCAGCGGGATAACTTAGGAGTTTGGGATTAACATACACACCCTCCTAAAACAAGGGCCAACTGTATTGCACAGGGAACTCCACTCAATATTCTGTAATAACCTATATGGGAAGGAATCTGGAAAAGAATGAATCCATGTATCTGAATAACTGAAGCGCTTTGCTGTACACCTGAAACCATCACAATATTGTAAATCAACTATCTTCCAATATAAAATAAAAATTAAAAAGAAATAAATTCAAGGACTTTCCTGGAGGTCCAGTAGTTAAGACTCCACGCTTCCACTACAGGGGACATGGGTTCGATCCCTGGTCAGGGAACTAAGACCCCACAGGCCGTGGGGCACAGCCAACAAATTAACTAATCAACTTTTAAAAAGTAAATAAAGAGCTTCAGAAGCTACCCCCATAAGGAGGGGAAACTACATCCTTTTCTTCTGGAAGGAAGTCTAGATCAAATGATGTGAAAAATGCCTGGGGAATCTTGTGTAAGTACGAACCTAGAATAAAAGTAGTTCCGCCATGATGTGGTTTTCAAGTATAGTTTACAAAGTGGAGCCTGGAGGAGGCCAGATCAAAAACATACACAGCAAGACCCTCCACAGGAGGGCAAGTCACAGTCTGGCTGGCCTGCTTGGCTCCTACTCAGCCCTTGGAGACAGAAGCCTCACACCCCAAACTGGTGTTTCACTCTTCCCTTGAATTCCGTTTTGGCCTGTACCTAGAGAAATTCCTCTGGAGGTGGGGAGGAAGAGAGATCTCTTTCCCACTCTTATTTTTCGTATCATTTTTTATTGGGAGATTCTGCCATCCAGCTCACATGTGGTCAAAATGCCTTCCGAATGGGCTTCACTACCTACATCCAAAACCAAACTAGAGAAGAGCAACATCTCTTGGAGGGTTTTTCTTTTCCTGATGTGCAAAACCTAATACCATTTTGATGAGATTTCCTGATGGGGTGAAATGCCTGGCCTGCCAAGAGGTCTCGAGTGCTCAAAAGCGCCCAGGGGAGTGTTTTAAAAAGAGGCAACAAGATCTCCAGTCAAAACAAATCCAATGAGACTGATTGAAATGAAGACCCATGGGGCCTGTTCCACTGAGGTGCCTCTGAATTACGGCACTCTGGAGAGGGACAGGTCCAGAATCCACAGGCTCTGGCTAGAAGTCATTCTCGAATTGCAGACGTATACTAAGACCCAGTTCTTGCTCTGTAACTTGAAGTGGAGTCAGGGAGACGGATACATCACCATTCACTTCTCAAATGCTTGCAGGCTGGCTCTCAGTCTCAGGCAGCGTATTGATGGATGGCCCCCGGGGGGATACCAGATAAGGAGCTGCCATCTCAGACTTAGAACTGGGTGAAGGCAGACAATCAGCAAATCAACAAATAAATAAGTTCAAGCGTTTCAAGTAGTGAGTGCAGAGGGGATAAGAAAATGCTGAACTCTGCTGCTCTGGACCCCAGAAGAGTTCAATTAAGGGAGAGAGACGACTATAATAAGTACTTGAAGATGGGAACCCTCTCGGGATAAGTATACGTGTGTGAGTTTATCTGTCTCGGCCAACTAGTTATGAGGATAAATTATGTGGACCAAGAATTGGAGACAAAAGGGCTTCCCTGGTGGTCCAGTGGTTAAGAATCTGCCTTGCAATGCAAAGCACACCAATTCGATCCCTGATCCAGGAAGATTCCACGTGCTGCAGGGTAACCAAGTTGATGTGCCACAACTATGGAACCCACTCGCTGCAACCACCGAAGCCCGGGTACCCTGGGGTCTGCTTTCTGCAATGAGAAGCCTGTGCACTGCAACTAGAGAGTAGCCCCCACCCACAGCAATGAGAGAAAGCCCTTGCTCAGCAACAACAACCCAGCACAGCCAAAATAAATAACTAAATAAATATTTAATTTTTAAAAAAAGGCAATGCAGGTAAGAATGAACAAAGCATATACAGCACTGTGTAAAGCAGCATTTCCCTGTGTGTGCTTAGTGGAACACCATCCTCAAGACAAGACTAGATGTTGGGTGAATAAACCTTCTGTGGCCAAATAATTTGCGGGGCAGTCATCTGGCATGAAGTGGGTGAAAGGGGCTCAGAATGGGGACCAGCAGACTGAGGCATGTTGTTCATTAAGTTCTGAATGGGAGGGACAGCATACGGTAGAAAGAGAGAGGAGGAAAATTAGCAATAGGGACGTTTGAAGGGGAGACGCCAAGACGCAGCGTGGAAAGCCGGTCGATGGTGGCGATATAACAGAAGCCAGGAAGCCGGGAGGAGAGGTAGTCTGGCGGCAGAGGAAAAGGGGATTAGGGGAACTAACCTGCTTGAGAACCTTCAATGCATTGCTGCACTGTGGGTATGTTTGAGGCAGAGCCATCCTTGCTTGGAGGATTCTTGGAGACTGATAAAGAGGGAAAGCTAAGAGGGCCCTCCAAATTATACCATTTGTGCATTTAAAGGGGTCTTAGACACACGGCTCTTGGGGATGGAAACCCCGTGGGACACTCCACAAGGTTGTTGTTGGGGACCCCGGTAAAGCTTCAGAGTCAAGCTCTTCCAACCCCTTAAGGCAGCTCAGGCCATTCAGGGCAACACTATGCATGGGCAAGGGCTTCAAATACTGAGCCAGAGTCTACAACTCCTACCCATCAGCTGTGGGACCAGCCAGTCCTGTCCCCACTCACCTCGGTGTGCATTAATTCTCGCTCTGACCCTCATACGTAAAGCTGAAGAGTCTGGTACTTAAACAAAATTATTTTTCCCGCAGGTGGTTTTTTTTTTGATACTCAATCCATGTAGTAAGCTTCCCTAGTGGCTCAAACGGTAAAGAACCTGCCTGCAAGGCAGGAGACTCAGGTTTGATCCCTGGGTCAGGATGATCCCCTGAAGAAGGGAATGGCAACCCACTCCAGTATTCTTGCCTGGAAAATGTCATGGACAGAGGAGCTTGGAGGGCTACCGTCCAAGAGGTCACAAAGAGTTGACACGACTCAGCAAATAAACAACAACAACAAACTGGTTATTTGACCAAATTCACCCCAGATTTCCACTTCTTTCGGAGAAGTTTATCATTAACAAAAACAGTCATAAATCTGTAAAGAAGACCCAGCTCTCTATCCAGCATCTCTTACCTATAAAATATAGATAATAATAGACCCTACCTCTCAGGTTGTATCAGGGTCAAATGAACTAAGCCACAGAGAGTACTGAATTCCATGCCTGGCATAATCTTAGGACTCGATAAATGTGACCTATCGTTTCATCACAAAACTTTTTAAAAACAAGAGATAAAAAGCTACAATTATATGTGTACCCTATTGCCAAATAATAACGGAAATCTACATTAATAGTCCTACACAGTACATTTGAAAAGGGAAACCAGACTAAGCATCTTAATCCCCCTCCCCTAGAGTTTTCATACATGTTTAATATCTGGATAAGGAAAATCTAGCCCCTTTGACATTTCGGAAGGATGTGAGAATACCAAGGGAGAAATGTGGAATGTGGTGTGTAAACCTCCATAATCCCACAGAATTAGTCGAAGTTTCAAAACACGTTCAGAATTTCCTGATGTGTCTTTTGAAACATGGCCCAGGGGCTTTCTTGCTTCTCCCTGGCAGACATGGGGCCCCCAAGAACCACAGAGAGTTTGAAAGAAAGTAACAAGATGTTGGGATGAAGGAGGGCGACACGCGTGCATGCTCAGTCGCTCATTCATGTCCAACTCTTTGGTCGGATTCCCATGGACCGTAGCCCACCAGGCTCCTCTGCCTGTGGGATAATACTGGATATGGGTTGCCATTTCTTCTTCCAGGGGATTTTCCAGACCCAGGGATCGAACGCACATCTCCTGCATTGCAAGCAGATTCTTTACCACTGAGTCACGAGGAAAGCCCAAAGGAGGGCAACAAGAAATAAAATTCAAGGCTTCCAAACAGAGAGAAATAAGGGTGAGTCACCAATGGATGCAAGCAAATCCAGAGACACTGACTAGGTGGAATACTCTGATGTCAAAAGAGAAAGAAAAAGTGCACCAGAAGGGTAGCTGGAAGAAGAGAGGAAGGGGTCCCGGGAAATGTAGATGTGGAATCTTTGGGATTAAACCAGGGGCCAGGGGACATCCCTGATGGTCCAGTGGTTAAGAACTTGCTGTGCAACGCAGGGGCCCGGGTTCAGTCCCTGGTCAGGGAACTAAGACCCCGCATGCCAAAAGGCAACTAAGCCTGTGGGCCACAGCTAGAGACTTCACGCGCTGCAACTACTGTAGCCTGCGCTCTACTGCCCTTGCGACACAACCAAGACCCAACGCAACAAAGTAAATAAATGAAAATAATTTTTTTAAAAAAATTAGGAGCCAGGTAGTGGTCCTGATACTTAGTCTAATACACAAAAATACTCCCTGGAGGGAAAGCTAGGGTATCACTTGGCATCTCTGAAAGGAAAGACAGAGGGACTCAGCTCCCTGGAGAAGTCAACCAGCAACTTTAACAAGACACAAGAGACAAAGTAACTGGCAGAGCTATGGTGGGGGAGAGGGTGTGAATACTGGTTCTCACGGGGCTGGTGGGCAGCTCAGCCTATACCAGAGTGAAGCTGAGAGAACCTTCAGCTGACATGCCTTGCTTCCATGTGATTCTTCGAGAAAGAAACTGCCTTATAAAAATTAAAAATAATACTCTGCCTAAAAGCAATAGCCTTCCACATTTCAGTATCAGCTTTCAGTACAACCTCCAATTTAAGTTCTTAAAAATAGAGTGGGAACAGATCCATCCATTTGGAAAATCAGGAAGTTCACTACTACACCATTATATGGTCTGTGTTCAGCAAAAGATTGTTTTCTTGTGGATTTTAAGATTTTTCCCCCTTCTTTTCCTTTCTTCCCTTTTCTCTTCTAAGTGTGTGTGCTAGCTCCAAAAACTAAAAGTCTTGGATTCTGTAACTGAAAAATCTCTGAAGCTAAAGAAAGTTTCTCCTCTAAAAGTCAATGTGCATGTAACCCGAGGAATCCCTCCTCCCTCGCCTAGCTTTTAAAAATGCTTTGCCAAAAGCTCAAGGCTTTTTAGGGCATAAGCCACCTCATCTCTTTGCATGGCCTTGCAATGAACCTTTCTCTGCTCAAAAAAAAAAAAAAAAAAAGTCAAAAGCTCTAAACTACCCAAAAGAAGTCATCAGGCTGTTCTTTCTGTCTGTTTCTCCTGCCATCTTTCATTTGAAGGGAGTCTGAATGGAGACAAAATGCTATCCTTCCAGATTTGAGTCCTGGAAGTAGCTGGTGGTGTCTGGTGTACTTTTACAAAACAGTTCTGGGGACTGAAACGAATTCTCCAGCTCTTCCTCCTGAAAGCCTAGGTCTACATGGGGATAGAAGAACTGGAAACAAGACGGTGCCCCTCAGCCAACTTGTCTACCCAAAAGGACAGCACTGGGACAGATTTTTTCCACTCAGTGTGCCTGGGAAGATGGTCTGGATATGTTGTGCAGAGCACTCAACTAAGCACCAGGTCTTCACACAAATGCTTCCCCCACTCCAGATGGCCCCATGAGAGCCAAGAGCAGCTTTGGTGAAAAAAATGTACTCTCAATCTCTGGGGGACAGAACTCTCCATTCCCCTTTTCCCTACCCTTAGAGACTCTCCAAAGTTCTCTAGAGAGCACTGTAATATTTTGAAAATCAAGTTAGTTTTGATTCTTTTCATTTAAAAAGTATATCTGCATTCAAGTTTTTTTTTTTTTAATTAGCATATATGCCACTTTGAGGAAAAGCCAGTCAACAATAAAAAAAGAATGAACATTTAGTTTTTGTCTCTGAAATTTCAAAATTCATTGGAGATAAAGATATAGATATTTCATTCATATGGATTAAAGGGAAGAAGTATATGGTCCAAATACAAAAACACTGACCATTGAAAATAATGGGAATTCCCCAAGATGTTGCTGTTGTTCAGTCACTAAGTCGTATTCTGACTCTGTGACCCCATGGACTGCAGCACGCCAGGCTCCTCTGTCCTCTGCTGTCTCCCACAGTTTGCTGAAATTTATGTCCATTAAGTCAGTGATGCTATCTAACCATCTCATCCTCTGTCACCCCCTTCTCCTCTGCCCTGTCTTTCCCAGCATCAGGGTCTCTTTCAGTGAGTCAGTTCTTCGCACCAGGTGGCCAAAGTACTGGAGCTTCAGCTTCAGCATCAGTCTTTCCAATGAATAGTCAGGGTTGATTTCCTTTAGGATTGATTGGTTTGATCTCCTTGTTGTTCAAGGATTGTCAAGCGTCTTCTCCAGCACCACAATTTGAAAGCATCAGTTCATCAGTACTCATAATTAAGACCCTATAAATATTGCTTATTGCTGAGACAGCTTGTATACTATATGTAATAGGATGTTAAAAACGGGACCCCCCCCCTTTTTTTTTTCCTCTCTCTCAATTTAGGCTGAATCTCCAGGATGATAAATGCTGCTGATTCTTATATCCCAAAGTGAGACCTGAGCCTTCCTGAGCAGGACTTGCGATGGAGAATCTACTTTATGGTCAAACTCTCACATCTGTACACAACTACTGGAAAAATCCTAACATTGACTAAATGGACCTTTGTTGGAAAACGGAAGTCTCTGCTTTTTAATATGCTTTGTAGGATGGTCATAGCTTTCCTTCCAAGGAACAAACATCTTTTAATTCATGGCTGCAGTCACCATCCACATGCTCACCATTTTCCATTTCCATTGTTAATTCCTGATTCACTAGAGGAGGAGTCTCCTAGGGGCCCCATTGGTGGGGAAGGGTTTTCTTTCCCACGGTTTCCTTGAATGACAAGCTGGTTTTCTTCCTGAACCAGTATCAGAAGTCTTAAAGAAAGGCCTCATCTACCTGTCAAGGTCACAAAAAAAAAACAAAAACCACGTCTGGAGATGGGAGCTTGCTTTTGGTTTTGGAAGTGGACTCTTCCTTCTGTTGTTGTTTCAGAGGTATAAAGAGGGATGTTCTGTAATAACAGTGTCTGACCCAGGGAGAAAATTGGTCCCACTTTCACTCTTTTCTTAAACAGCTTTTCAAATTAAATTCTCTTTGGGCTTTCCATTTCCAGTGCTGCCAGCCAAGTTGTGGGCACCAAATAGAAACCTACCCAGCATCTCAGACACAACACCCGAAAGTGGTGGGAAATTCATCTCTTAAAGAATGCTCTGAAGTTGTGTTTTCTCCAAGATTAAGAGCAGAAGGAATCAGGCTTTTCATACCTTCCTGCCTTTGCTCAACTGTTCCCTCTGCCTGGAAATTTTTTCCTCCTCTTGTCCACCTGACAAACTACTTCATCCCTCAGAAGCAGATTAAACTCTCTCCCAATGCCTCTCTTTAAAAAAAAAAATTTTTTTTATGTGGACCATTTTTTAAGTCTTTATTGAATTTTTTGTTACAATACTGCTCTGTTTTATGTTTTGGTTTCTTGGCTATGAGCCCTGTGGGACCTTACCTCCCCAACCAGGGGCTGAACCTGGACCCCATGTATTGAATGGCAAAATCTCAACCACTGAACTGCCAGGGAAGTCCCTGCTGCCTTCTTGAATTTAACCCACTTGAGCAACCACATTTGTTCTCTGCACAGTGTCTCCTGACATGCTCTATTGGTTTAAAGGTGAGACTTCTAGGTCACCTATAAGCAAGTGTCTTAGCTTGACCACCATAACCTGAAGGGGTGGTTTAACCACCAGAAGTTAATTTTCTCACAATTCTGGAGGCTGGAAGTCTGGATCAGGATGCCAGCATGGTCAAGTTCCACTGAGGTTTCTTTTCCTGGCTTGTAGACAGCCACCTCAGAGAAGGAAATGGCAACCCACTCCAGTTTTCTTGCCTGGAGAATCCCGTGGACAGAGGAGGTTGGTGGCCTGCTGTCCACAGGGTCGCACAGAGTTGGACACGACTGAAGTGCCTTAGCATGCATGCATGCATTGGAGAAGGAAACGGCAACCCACTCCAGTGTTCTTGCCTGGAGAATCCCAGGGATGGGGAGCCTGGTGGGCTGCCGTCTATGGGGTCGCACAGAGTCGGACACGACTGAAGCAACTTAGCAGCAGCAGCAGTACCTAGCCACCTTCTCTCTGCGTCCTCACATGTGAGAGACTAAGCAAGCTCTAACACCAATGCCATCATGAAGTCTCCACCCTCAAGACCTCCCAAAGGCTCCATCTCTGAATACCATCACATTGGGAGTGAGTGCTTTAACATATGCATTTGGGGGAGACACCATTCAATCCGCAGCAGAACATGTTTTTGCGCACGTGCTCAGTCGTGTCCGATTCTTTGTGACCCCATGGCCTCTAGCTTGCCCGGTTCCTCTTGTCTATCTACAGAATTTTCCAGGCAAGAATACTGGAGTGGGTTGCCATTTCTTACTCCAGAGGATCTTCCTGATCCAGGGATCAAACTGGCATCTCCCAAGTCTCCGGCATTACAGGCAGATTGTAGATAGCAGTAGATAAGTGTGTTCCATTTTTTAAAATAATCACAAATTCCATGTTACTCTTTCCATCAAGGGGTAGAAAATATGTCTCCTCCTGGCCCTGGGCTTGGCCATTGGGCCATCTGTTTTGCCCAGACACGAGTAAATGTGACTCAGAGGACTCTTCAAAAGTATTTCTGCAGCAAGGCTTACCCTCTCTTACTCCAGAGACTTTTCCACCATCATGTAAACAAAGTTCTACATACTGGGGGTTTTCTTTGCTTTCTGGTTTTCATATAGCCAGTAATGCATTGCCTATGGGGCACAGCAAGGACTGAGACTTCTGGTTTATGGTTTGACCATCTGATGACCTCTCTTGGGGGGCCTGACGGAGGCTTACAGTGCACTGGGGGGCGGGGATGAGGGGTGACCGAGACTTCAGCTTGCCCAGTTCATCCATCAGGTAGCACACTGGACTTCACAAAGGAAATATTTCACACTTGGGAAGAGATTGGCTCTTGGGATCTGGACGGGTCAGTTTTCACTCACCTTTGACCTTTCCTGAGAGGGCAGAGTTTACATAACAAAAATTTATCATCTCACAATTCTGGAGGCTCGGAGTCTGAGCTGAAGGTGTCGGCAGGGTTGGTGTTCCCTGCGGGCAGTGAGGGAGGGTCTGTTTCCCGCGGCCCCCTGAGCCTCTGCTGGTTTGCTGGCCATCTGGGGTTCCTTGACACAGATGGTCACCCAGGTCCCTGCCTTCATCGTCGCATGGCCTTCTCCCTGTGTCTCCCTGGATCTGAATCTCCCCTTTATATGAGGACATGGTCCTATTGGAACAGAGCCCATCCTAATGATCTCATTCAACTCATTCAAGACCCCATGTCTAAGTAAGGTCATATTCTGAGGTCCTGGGGTTAGGACTCCCATATGTCTTTCTCTGGAGAGATACAATCAATCCATAACATTTCGTTGTGCATCTGTTTACAACTGTCCCATAGCCTCTCCCTTCCTTTAGGGCAAAATTCATACCCCTTCCCACTCCTTCCCACGCTATGGCCTACACACATCCTGTTCTGTCCTGCCTGGAGCCTCTGCCCACATCTTCTCCTCTCATAGCTGATTCTTCTCATCCTCAGATTCGGCTTTGAGGTCTTTTCAAGAGGCCACCCCCATCCTTGTTCCCTGCAGCCCTCCCACTTCCTCCAGAGAGGCTACTGCAGTGAATTTATAGCTTTTTAAAAAACTGCCTGCCTGCCCCACTAGCATCCTACAAGAGGAAAAGCAACATGGCAGAAGCAGTAGAGGGTGACGATTAAAGGCAGAACTCTAGCGGCAAACCCCCTTGGCCCATCCTGGCCCCATCACCCATCAGCTGTGTTATCTGGGCGAGTGTCTACAGCTCTTCACGCCCCAGTGTCCTCATCTGCAAACTGGGACAACACAGCATTCTCCTGAAGACTTCTGAGGCAGACGAGATGAGATGAGCTAAAACACGCAAAGCCCTTGAACGCTGCGCGACACTCGGAGGGAGGTACGCAAGGGTTAACCACGATCATTACAGGAGTCGGACAGACTGTTGTGCGCTCGGAATTCAGCCCAGTGCCTGGCTCCACAAGTATGTGCCGAATGAACAAATCTCTTATAAGCCAGCGTGTGGCTCACATGGCTTCCTATTGTTTTTTTAAGCTTTAGTTTATAGCATCCCTGTGAATGAGGTGTGAATCATGAGGGTCTCGTCCCCCTGGGGAATGTTCCAGGGAGTCAGCTAACACAGAGTTGCTCTGGGAAAAGCTGGTTTCTAGAAAGAGTAAAACATGGTCTTTGGTGGCTGAGCAAGGGTGAGAATTTCTTCCACCTCGACTCCCCATGTTGGGGACCAAAACAAAGGACTCAGGGGGCTGGGGTATCTGGTCTACCTGGACATCCCCCATGGGCCTCCAGAGAGTTGCCAGGATCAACTGAAGCCCAGAGTCCGTAAATTACATAATCACTTATCAAAGACTTTCGTGTACATTGCTTGACAGCATTATGACCAAGAATGAGGCCTGATGAGAGCTTTCAAGAGACCTCCAGTTGCACGTCATCATCTTGAAAAAAAAAGGAAAATGCAATTAAGTGGAAGTTAGCAGAGAAGTGCCCCACTGCCCCAGACACCGTCCTGCCAGCAACAAGAGTGGAAGAGGGAGGCGCGGGTCCAGGCATCCTAGTCTGCTTCTTCTGCAGTTTCTTCTGAAGCTTCACCTCCGCCTGGATGGAGCCACTGGACGGATGTAGACACAGCAGGTGGCAATGGCCCAAGTCCCTTTATTTTAATCCTGGGGCCCCAAAACTAAGAAGGGGAGCATCTAAAATGGTCACTAAATGTGGATTCCTTTCCAGGGTCCAGAGACTCAGAAGAAGGGGCAGGAACAAAGTCTGAGCTTAATACTGACCTAGGATCCTTTTGCAGCCTGTGCTTTTCATTTTTGTTTTTAAAAGTTAATTTTTACTTGACTATAGTTGCTTTACAACGTTGCATCAGTTTCTACTGTACAGCAAAATGAATTAGCTATATGTACACATATATCCGCTCTTTTCTGGATCTCCTTCCCATTCAGGTCACCACAGGGCATTAAGCAGGGTTCCCTGTGCTATACTCTAGGTTCCCATCAGTTGTCTATTTTATACACAGCATCACGTGGCACTGCTGCTGCTGCTGCTGAGTCGCTTCAGTCGTGTCCGACTCTGTGCGACCCCATAGACGGCAGCCCGCCAGGCTCCCCCGTCCCTGGGATTCTCCAGGCAAGAACACTGGAGTGAGTTGCCATGTCCTTCTCCAGTGCATGAAAGTGAAAAGTGAAAGGGAAGTCGCTCAGTCGTGTCCCACTAGCGACCCCATGGACTGCCGCCCACCAGGCTCCTCCGTCCATGGGACTTTCCAGGCAAGAGGACTGGAGTGGGTGCCACTGCCTTGGCACTAGTAGTAAAGAATCCCCCTCCCAATGCAGGAGATGCAGCCTACCCAGGTTCGATCCCAGGGTAGGTAAGATTCCCTGAAGAAGGCCATGGCAGCCCATTCCAGTATTCTTGCCTGGAGGATCCCACGGACAGAGGAGCCTGGCCAGCTACAGTCCATGGGGGTTGCAAAGAGTCGGACGTGACTGAGCAACTGACACACGCACCCATCAGTCGTGTGTAAGTGTCAATCCCAATCTCCCAATCCATCCCGCACACCCTTTCTCCCTTAGTGTCCATACGCTTCATTTCCCTTTGTATTTCTCCATACAAGATAAAGAATCAGTCTCCGTCTTAGTGTTCCCAGGAGAGGCCCCGGGCAGTCATAAGGCCAGGTGGTCTCCTACAGCTCTGACAGCCACGGGCTCCTTCCTTCCTTCCTTCCACCAGCAGTTCCAGGCTTTGCGGAGATGCCTGTTTTGTAGTCATGGGCCAGAAAGGGTCCCGCTACACAGGCCGAGCTTCGTCTCCATGACGTCCAGTGATGACGCTGTACTGTCCAGCCCCTTCGAGAGCAGGACCCCAGGAGCAAACCGTCACCTCTTTTCCAAGCTCTTCCCTTTGATCACTGTCACCCGGCCCATTCCCTATCACCACAGTTCTGTAACACCCCTGAACCCCTGGTCTTTCAGACCACCCATTGTCCACGTGGTGTTTTGTTTTTATTTTTGGAGGGAGGGGGTTTGTTGTTTCATTTTGTTTTGCTTTTTGTTTCACAAACTATTCCTCTCAAAGCTTTCCATTTAGCATAAATACATTCCCTAAATGCTGAGGAAAGAGAGTGATTATAGACTCAGACTTTCATATTCACCCACTCATACATGCGTACGTGCGTGCTCAGTCACTTAGTCATGTCTGACTCTTTGCAGCCCCACACAGACTGTAGACTGTCAGGTGGCTCCTCTGCCCCAGGCAAGAATAGTGGAGTGGGTTGCCATTTCTTCCTCCAGGGCATCTTTCCGACCGAGGGATTGAACCCGCATCTCCTGTGGCTCCTGCACTGGCAGATGGGTTCTTTGACACTGAGCCACCCGGGAAGCCCCCATTCATACATAAATAACTATTATGGGCAGATGACATGCCAGATACTTACGAGGGCATGAATGGATTTCACGTACGTATTGACTCTAATCCACTGAGGTTGGCTGCCTGGAGGACTGTGTTGAGAAGGATTCTGAGGCCCGTCTGGACACAGCATAAAAAGAGTCTGTGAGTAGCAATGCTGGTAACATCACCCAGGGCACCTCAAAGAGGAAGCACCCTTTGCCTCTACTTCCTACTACCACTCCCCTGCCCCAGGGGTCCCCAGTGAGTCAGCTGTACAAAGCACCCTCTGCACACGGCATCCTCTGCACACGGCATCCTCTGCACACGGCATCCTCTGCACACGGCACCCTCTGCACACGGCATCCTCAGTACACAGCA
>NW_024070186.1:152808936-152831013 GCF_014754425.2 Oryx dammah | reverse complement strand
GTACACAGCACCCTCTGCACACAGCACCCTCTGCACACGGCACCCTCTGCACACGGCACCCTCTGCACACGGCACCCTCTGCACACGGCATCCTCAGTACACAGCACCCTCTGCACACAGCATCTTCTGCACACAGGCACCCTCTGCACACGGCACCCTCTGCACACGGCATCTTCTGCACACGGCATCTTCTGCACACAGGCACCCTCTGCACAGAGGCACCTTCTGCACAGAGGCACCTTCTGCACATAGCATCCTCAGTACACAGCACCCTCTGCACACAGCATCCTCTGCACACAGCACCCTCTGTACACAGCACCTTCTGCACATGGCACCCACTGCACACGGCAGCCTTCTCACATTTTCTGGAGAACTGGGAGGAACCCGAAGCTCAGCCTGAGGCTTGAAGAGCCCTGAGGGCTGACGGCAGCTCCCCAGCCTACAGGCTGAGTGGCCCTGGGCCACAGTAACCACCAAGCCACCCTTCTGTCTGTGTGAAAAAGGGTAATAGCCGGCCTCACAGGTGGTCCTGAGGATCAAAAGAAACAGCGCACTCAGAGCCTCAGCAACGGAGGCTCACCCCCACTCACGTCTCACCCCCCGGCTGATTGAGCTGAGCTACACTTCCAAGGAGAGCTGGCCCTTTCTTGGAAGGTTCAGGGGATTCTGGTGCCCTCGGATTCTCATTCCTTCTCTGGTTCCTCTGAATGATCTCCAGCCAGGCCTTCTGCAATGCCCTCACTCACTCACATTCCTCTGTTTGCTTCCTCTGCCGCTGTAGTGCTGACCCTCTAGTTTCTGGGGCTTCCCCGGTGGCTCAGACGCTAAAGAGTCTGCCTGCAACGCGGGAGACCTGGGTTCGATCCCTGGGTAGGGAAGATCCCTGAAGGAGGAAATGGCAACCCACTCCGTATTCTTGCTTGGAGAATCCCATGCACAGAGGAGCCTGGCGGGCTATAGTCCATAAGTGCGTGCGAAGTCACTCAGTCACGTCCGACTCTTTGTGACCCCAAGTAGCCCGCCAGGCTGCTCTGTCCATGGGATTCTCCAGGCAGGAACACTGGAGTGCATTGCCATTTCCTCCTCCAGGGGATCTTCCCCACTACTAACACTTTCACTCTCTCCAGCCTCTGTTCACCTGGTTGAAATGCCTGTCCTGCCCTCCGTCCCTCCCTTCTCTCCTTCTCCTTCCTCCCTCCCTCTATCCTTCCTTCTCTCCTTCCTTCATTCTCCCTCTCCAGCCCAGGCTCCATGCCATGTGCTATGCATCCCCAGAACAAGAGACGGACTCCAAGGTGGTGACACTGATCAATACTGGAACGTGGAGCTGGACGGGCCATTCGAAGAGCTGGGAAACAGCATTCCAGAGGAAAGCCCCACTGAGTGCTGGCCGGGGCCAGGGGTGGGGTGGGAGGTGGAACAAAACAGATGAAGGGATTCAAAGGTACAAACTTCCGGTTAGAAAATAAGTCACGGAGGTGTAATGTATAGCGTAGGAAATACAGTCTAACACGGCGGTAACTCCGTACGGTGACAGATGGTTCCTAGACTTCCTGCACTGGTCAATTCGCAATAGATATAAATGTTGGATCACCGTGTTGTGCACCTGAAACTAACATGATATTGTACGCCAACTACACGTCAATGAAAGACACAGCGACTGCAAAGCCCAGAGGCGGGGAAGGCAAAACAGAAGACAACTTGTGTGAAGAACCGTGAGCAGCTGGGGAGGGGCGGGGGGCGTGGGTGAAGAGGCAGGAGAGGCGGGCAGACCCTCAGTGAGGTGCAGGGCCAGGGCCGAGGCTGGGATTTACGCCGATGCTGATGGAAAGCAGGGAAGGACACGCGTGACTCACGAAACCAAAAATCATCTTCCCAAGTGCTCGGTTGTTTTCTTCTCCCCCCGGGCACCTTGTGGAATTTAAATTTAGGGCCTCGTGGAGCAGTTGGTGGGAAAACGACAGAAAGAACAGCGGTGGAAAGTGGAACCCCAAAGAATCACTGTGTATATATCCCAGAGCTCATAATTCAGCTCATTAAACACTCAAAGGTTATCTCCTCAGAAAGGGACCATGCAGACAGTAGGAGGGAGACAGGTCATAAGAGAGCGTTTTAGAAGCTCAGTAACTCACATGGACCAGACATCGATTTTGGGGCCGTATTTCTTCCTGGCAAGGAGTTCGGGAGCGGCGTATGCGGGACTGCCACACTGCGTGCTGAACGGGTCGGAATGGCCCAGGATCCCCGCACAGTTGCTCAAACCAAAGTCTGCGGAGAGGAGGACAAAACCGGCTCAGATGTAGAAAACCGTGGACGAGAACAAGGAGGGAGGTGGGGGGCAGGCAGCGGGAAAGGAAACATTCTCTGGGGCTAACACATCATTTCGCATCCACCAGGAAACCCAGCAGCTGTGAACTGTAACCTCTGGATATGGGTCTCAAGACAGAAGAATGTCAGGCGGTGGTTCCCCTGGCCGAACTGGAAGTATTTTCTAGCTGGGCCTCACAATCAGATCCAGTGAGAGCTGAAAAGTATGCTGAACCAAAACATATTTTCATCAACTCTTGGGTTATGAGTCATCCAGGAAAACAAGACAGGCTTGCTTGCTTTCGAGGACTCAGGCAGGAGGAGAAAACGAGCCAACAGTCGTTGGAGTCAGCCTGCTGGCTTCCAAGTGGCCAAGGGGGTAAGAGGCGAAGGAACTGATGTTCTCTGGCGGGTGTCGCCCCAGATGACACACGGTCCCACCCGACAGAGCTGACTTTTTTCAGCTGAATGTTTTCCTTGCATGCGAGTCTCTTAAAAAAGAATGTTCCCAATGCACGAGGCAACATATGGTGATTCGAAGAGAGGGGGAAAAATACACCCAGTGATTTAGACAATGCCGAGCGTTGGCTGGAAAAAAAAAAAAAAAAGCCAGAAAAATAGCAATGAGAAGTAGACTAAATGGCCTCCTAGCAAGGATCCATTGCTTGGATCCTGGGTGATTAAGGCAGGGGGCAGAAGAAAGAAGCACTCAGTGCATCTAAAGCCGCGCTGGGCCCATTATGCCCTCTGTGCTCTGTTTACTTTTGATTTTATAGATAGGGCAGCTGACAGATCATTAGAGAGCAGTTAGCGTCTGGTCCTCATCTGATATCATTCCTCAAACTTTGTTGAGTGGAGAATTAAGATCATGCCTCCTCCTTTGAACTTCAGTGTAAATATTTATGGTTCTGGTCCCCAAAGAGAAGACTCGGCCCATCAGGCTCAGACAGAAAGGGGCTGTGGTCCGAGACAGGCTCCACATCGAGAGAGAAAAAAAATCCTTGCACTTTCTCAACCGGCAGGACATACATCTAACTTCTTGTTTTCCTTCATGCTAACACGTCTCCACCTGCAAAGCCATGGCTCTTGTGAAAGCTGTAGAGAAGCTCATGAAAGAAAACACCCACTGGGAGCCAGGAAGGCAGAGTTGTGAGTCCATGAAGTTACTCACACACCACAGGTCAAGATGCACCACAAACATTCCCCCCTACGATCGTTGGGTTAAGCTGTACAATGAAAGAGCATTTCTAAATAGAACCTCATCCAGGCAGAAAACACATCAGGGCTCTGAAAGTCACCCAAACCCTTCAGCTGAAGCTTGGAATGAAAAATCAGAACCCAAATCGGGATGGGCAAATCTACCAGGAGCGCTGCCTGTTCACACACTTGACTCTTCTTTTGTTTGGGAGAGTTTTGTTTTCTCTCTCTTAACTTCTCTCCTCCTATCTTCCTCTGCTCCCTACTCATCCACTCCCGCCTTCACAAACAGGAGAACAAAAGGGCCCTATTTGCTTTCCCTTCAGCCCAGCTTGCACTAGGAGGCCCTTTTGGGGGGCCCATGGCTCTCTTGGATTCGTGTTTTAGGAGGAGATCTCTGTTCTAGAGACTCTGAGGGCCCCTGCTCTCAGGCTCTACTCTGTAGTATCACTGAAGTGGGAGAATTGGGAGGTGGGTCAGGAGTAGAAAAATGATTCTGAGCTTTCAGTCGAATGGCCATTTAAAATTCGCTGGTGGCCGAGTGGTTGAGACTTCACCTTCCAGTTCAGGGGTTGCAGGCTCAAGCCCGGATCAGGGATCTACAATCCCACAGGCCTTGTGGCCAAAACTCCAAAGCATAAAAGAGAAAGCAACACTGTCCATGGGATCGCAAGAGTCGGACATGTGTTAATGATGAAACCACCACCACCACCACCAACAGGGTAACAAATTCAATAAAGACTTTAAAAAACGGTCCACATCAAAAAAAAAAAAATCTCTAAAAAGAAAAGAAATTTCCCAAAGAAAATTTAAGGAGACAATCAATGCGTACAGAGCACCCACTATGGTAAGATAGAGAGACAGCACCCCGGAATAAACACATTAACTGGGCCAACATTTTAAGAATAATTTTATAAATAGTCATGTTAGAGGCCCAGTCTCCTGAGAACCCATAAACTAAAAGTCTCACTTCCTGATCTCCAAGGGTTCCATTAACTCCTTCAATTTACTCCCTCAGCTCTTGATTTGGGGCTACAACAAAGTGCTTGATTTTAAAAGAGGGCAGAGATGGGGAGGGGGGAAATAAGAGACCAGATTCCTCACTTGCTCCCAGGCAAGCTTGTGAACACTGGCGTCTTGCCTTGTCTTAACCACACTTTCAAAAAGATAAATGAGCAGAGGTCCGTGGGACAGAAAAGATAAAATCTACATTTTAAGTGACTTATGTAGACCTGGCCAAAAGGGTTTAATGTAAAATATATTGTGGAGAAATAACTAGTGTGTTTCACATGCACAACTGTAATTATTAAAATTTCACACATATGCCTATAATTAGAATTGTGAAACTAGGGGGAAGTTCACCTCCCAGTAATGTCACACGGGTCTGCCTCAATGGTATATACATAAGCCAATTACCACTCAGTTTTCTGAGATTTATGAAATGAATCTCAAAAAACACCCAAACAAACGCTGTCTTGGAAAACTGACATGCAAAATCGTTTTAAGCTGTGGCTGTTACCCTTTATGATTATACTAAACTAAAAACATCAGACTGCTTTCTTTTTTTAAAAGGGGGGAAAGGACCCTAATTAAATCAAATCTTATTCCAGTTAATTCTAGTTAACTTGAACTGTGGCTTACATGGCTTAAGTAAATTTATTTATATCAGATTATTTCAAAGAAAGAGAAACTGTTAAGAGAAAATGGTAATAGCTATAATCAACCTTTGAATAAACAACTAGGTAATTCCTTTGAAGAAAAGGTTCAAAGGGCTTTCAAGTTGCAAGAGGGCAGCTGTAGGGATGTTTGATCCAAATTGCCTAACTCAGAAGCAAGAAAACACCTAGGACACTGGGCTTTCTTTGCCTCAAACATCTCCCCTCTTCCCCCACCTACTTTGTATGAAAAAAAATGAGGAAATGCAAATTCTGCCAAACAAAATACAGTCCCCAGTTGCCCTCTGGGATGGCGTACTGTCTCTTTCCATTCACAGGTACATTAGGGCTGTTTGGTTTAGCGGGTCAGGAGAGAATAGGCTCCAAGTGAGAAGTTCTAACAAAGGGACACCCAGTGATGAAAGCCTCCTTTGCAGCTGTTTTGGGAATTCTGGTTCCTGACCCCTGGTTTCTGACACGGCCCACTGTGTCCAGATGAGCTATGATGCCTGCCTGGGTACCAGTTCAGAAGCTGCCAAGCTGAGAGGCGATGAATCTGCCTAAAATGGCTCCTGGTATCTAAAGGGTCCCCCCACCCATCTCAAGGGCTCTAATGTAGGTCTGCGGTGTCTCCATCTTATTTGTGCAGGTCTCCTCTAAAACGGTTTATTATGTGGCCAGTGTGTGTGTGTGCTCATGTGTCCAACTGTGTGCTGCCGCACGGGCTCCTCTGTCAGGGGATTTTCCAGGCAAGAACACTGGAGTGGGTTGCCATTTCCTCCTCCAAGGGATCTTTCCAACCCAGGGATCGAAACTGCATCTCCTGCATTGCGGTCAGATTCTTTACCGCTGAGCTACTGGGGAAGCCCGGCCAAGGTGTGAGCTACTTGCAAATGCACCCACTATTTACAGAGACTGGTTCTTCCAGAATCTTCTCAGCAGTGGAAAGGTCTGTGCTTTTCAACACTCTCCACTCTCACCGTTGATTGTCTAGGGCTATCGCTTGAAGAGAAAGAAGCGAAAACACACACAGGGGCAGAGAGAGAGGCAAAGTGAAGGGCAGAAACCACATGGGGGTGCTGGGCGGGTGAGGGGACCACCTGGCGGTGGCCTACACTATGCTGGGGTCGCCGGCCTCAGCACAGACAGTGCGCAGGGGAGCGAAGTGCTCTAATTCATACCATAATGGACACCCAGCCTTCACACCACCTGCTCTTTTACACACTCTGCAGCTTTAGGGCAACTCTGTGACTGTTCCCCACACGATTTCCAAAAACAAGTGCCAGGTCACCCTGCCAGGGAACCCACAAAGAAATCTCTTTTCCTCCATTTCTCACCCCCACCCCCAGCAGGACGTGCCTTTGTTTAATGCTGCAGACTTCGGAAACCAGGAGCAAAAAGACATCCTGCAGACATTTCAGAGTCTGCCTTGTTTAAGGCTGCTGCGCCTGGCTCTCAGGACAACTCAAGTGCAATAGTAAAACAATCTGATTTAAGGAGAGGAAAAAAATATTTGATCATCCAAGAATCTTCTAAGAATACATCCTAACACATCTGAGTCAGTTCTAATGAAGTGGATGAACCTAGCACCTATTATACAGAGTGAAGTAAGTCAGAAAGAGAAGGACACATACCGTACATTAATGCATATTATGTGGAATCTAGAAAGATGGTACCAACAATCCTATGTGCAGGGCAGCAAAGGAGACACAGATGGAAAGAACAGACTTTTGGACTCAGTGGGAGAAAGAGAGGGTGGGCTGACTTGAGAGAACAGCACTGAAACATATATATTACCAGACGTAAAACAGATAGCCAGTGCAAGTTTGATGTGTGACGCAGGGCACCCAAAGCTGGTGTTCTGTGACAAGCTGGAGGGATTGGGTGGGGGTGGGGGGGTTCAAGATGCAGGGGACACCTGTATACCTATGGCCAATTCCTCTTGATCTATGTCAAGAACCACAATATTGTAATTATCCTCCAATTAAAATAAAAAAATAAAACCCAAATACATCCTATAAAATCCCTGGGGTGGGTGGGGGAGGGATTGGTTTCCTCTTAATTGTTAATGTCCTAATAATGGGTGTATTTATGAACACCTGTCACTGATGCTTAATCACCCAGCCAAGAGGCCTGGAGTCCCTGGCAGCCTCTTGCCTGTTATTGGGTTGGAAGCCATCTGGGATCCCAAGGAATATAACTGGTCATTTGAATGATGTGTTTTAGAGAGTCTGGAGATGGTTTTTAGCATTTGTGAAACAAAATTTCCTTCTTGGGTACAAAAGCTAAAATTCACAAAGTTCTGTTGATCCTTCTCTTCTAATGGAAAGTCTTTTCAAGCCCTCGAGGCAGAAGAAATTACTTGTACTTGGGGTGAGAAAAGAAAGAAAGGAGTAAAAGATGAGGCTATCATCTGGGTGGAGACACGATGCCCTATGATTTTGCCAAGAGGAACCACACAGGTAAACAAAAGTAGAATATTTCTGGAGAAGAAGCCATGGGGTGAATTCGCTTACGGACCCTTAATGGTGAATCAGTTATGATTCACTCCACCCTGGAATTTCCTCCTGATTGGCACAGACCTCTAAAGCAGCCCTGTGTTTCACTCTGTACCATCATCCGGTACGACAAGGCTAAAGCAAAGACATTAAGAAGAAGAGGTAAGCTCCATTCCCTCTTATTTCAGTGCCCCTACATTCACTGAAAAGTGGAATAAAGTGTGGTCAATCTAAGAGCAGCATCTTTGAACCAAACTATGTTCCCCTTTTCTTAAGAAAATTTCAGGTGAATTCAAGTAAAAAGAACCCCTCCACAAGTTCAGCTCCATCTGAATTAACAGAGAAGCAAAAGTTTGAAGATTCCTAAGAACATGTTTTATGTTTAAATTATTCAAAACCGTGCTTAGATGTTGCAGGTAAAAGGAGATGAACTAGAATTATTGTCTGGGGATTAGAAATAGACCATGGTAATTTTCAAAGTCAGAAATAAATAACTGAGAATTGACAACACAGCACTTAAAGGATAATCTTGCTTAAAAAAAAAAAAGTCATACCTATCAGCTTGATATTATTGTCTTCATCTAGCAGCAAGTTTTCTATCTTCAAGTCTCTGAAATAAACAAAACCATACAACATTTCAGATAAGCACTTGAAACAGTGGAATAACATTTTGCTCCCGACGGGAAACGAACTGTTGAGAGCCACTTTGAACCAACCCATAAGGCTTGCTGCCAAAACTCACACAATCAATAAGTAAATATTTATGAAACATGATATACGTAATTGCTGCAGAGTCAAAAAGCTAAAGGATTTCAGAGAAGACAGAGAGCAAGGAGGGCAGAACCAATCAGTTTCCAAAAGAAGTGGGGCCAGAGCTGAAACTTAGAAGTTAATAAAACCAGGAGACAGTAGAAGACATCATTCAAGACAGGCACTGCTAGAACAGCTGAGAAAATACAAATGTGACCATGTTTTTGTGAGATGGTGAGCAAAACCAGCCAGAGTAAGGAATATCCAGGCAGTTTCTTTTTTTTTTCTTAATTGAAAATATGATTATCAGTCCTACAACCGTCATGCTTGGAGCCCAAGTGAAGTGAAAGTCGCTCAGTCATGTCTGCCTCTGCAACCTCCCTGGACTATACAGTCCATGGAATTCTCCAAGCCAGAGTACTGGAGTGTGTAGCCTTTCCCTTCTCCAGGGGGTCTTCCCAACCCAGAGATAGAATCCAGGCCTCCCACATTGCAGGCGGATTCTTTACCAGCTGAGCCACCAGGGAAGCCCAAGAGTCATCCACAAATTGGCAAGGGATGATAAACTATTTAGCAAGCAGCTATTACGGTGGACAGAGAAACAGACCCCCCAAATGTCAGGGTTCTAATCCTCGGATATGTAAACATTACATAACCAAAGAGAAATAAGTTTGCAGATGGGATGAAGATTGCTAATCAGACGATGAGTGGCTTTTGACCATGGACACTGAGATAACTTGGGAGGTGGGAGGGAGACACATGTTCCAGGTCATGCCAAGTATGAGGGGTTGGTGGTATCTGTACAAGCTGTCAGCCCCTTGAAGGTATGAAACATCCTGCCTTGCTTACCACTGTGCCCCAGTACACATTCCATAACCCAGTAAATACCAACAAATCTACATTATTAAAGAGATCACTTGGGATTCCAGAAGAAAAAAACGTGGGTGAAAGTATAAGCCATCTATGTCAATGATCATGAGCGCCTTAAGCTGCAACTTGTCAGCTCAGACACACCACGAACATTAAATGTGTGAGCATATAGTCCCCTTCTATATATACACAAAATGCTTTTTTCCATTGTTTTGAAACACAGCATTCTTGGTGCAGCTTTTATGTTCACACTTCTGAATACAGACATAGCCAAAAGAGTTATTTGTGTCCTCTTATCTCTGTTGTTAGGACTAGAAGATTATGGTCATGATAAACAGAAATGGTGACGGACAGCACTTCTTGGAAGTGCAGAGATGAGAGGAACAGCACTTGCTAGAAGTCTGGAGGCCCAGAGAGCCAAAGTGCCCCATCCGTGTCCCACCTGCTGGGGACAGGGGCTTACAACTGGGTCCCAGCACTGCCACCTCATCCCATCTTCCAAGAGTGGCCAGAAGTCTCGATTCAATCCCAGTTTTCAACGTTGGCAACAAATTCACAATAACAACCACAGCGCATGGGCCAACCTTACAGGCAAGATCCAGCCTACAGACCACCAATTTTCAACCTCAGTACGGGAGGAAGCTGAGCCTTCAAAGGACATGAGACGCCCAGGGAGAGGGCAGAAGATGAGGCGCCAACACGCTGGCAGGAACAAGGACGTTCAGAGCCAGCTAAGAAGGAACAGTCAGGCAAGTATTGGCATAGGAATGACAAAAGGGCAGCACTTCAAGATGACAAGAGTTAAGGAGTCGCGTGCAGGAAAAGGTGAGCTCGAAACAGTCACCACTGGATCTCAAAACTGGAATCCTTGACCTGTGACTCGTAGCCTTAAGGCTGAATACCTAAAGGAGAAGGGAGATGGTATTGAACCGAGCAGCTGGGGAAGGTAAATAGACAGTCCCCAGTCCCCGTGTGGGCTTCCCAGGTGGCTCACTGGTAAAGAATCCGCCTGCAGTGCAGGAGACTCGAGTCCAACCCCTGGATCGGGAAGATCCCCTGGAGAAGGGAATGGCAACCCACTCCAGCATTCTTGCCTGGAGAATCCCAAGGACAGAGGAACCTGGCGGGCTACAGTCCATGGGGTCTCAGAAGAGTCGGACACGACTTAGCAGTTCAACAGCCACAAATCCATACGCATTCACCAATGGGAAGAACTGTACACGTGCCCTTCGAATAAAACCATACATTCAAAAAACTGTCTTTAAAAGACGTCACCTATGTCCAAATGCAGGGTAACCCCCGCCAACACCACCACCATATAAGGTGATCCTCCTCACTTTTCCAATGGGAAGACTCTGCCCTTCAGAAGGTTTTTTGAAAAACACAAATATATAATTTTTAGAAATGCACCGAAATGATCAAATGACTATTTACACTATTTATCTATGAAGCTGCACCATCCTATTTCACAGCATAGACTATCTTCTTAACATAATTACTTTAGAAATATTGTTCCCACGCCCTCATATCTTATTGAAACAATTTCATTCAGACTTGTGGCAGGCAAGAGCAGAAGTCTCCAGTGTAACGTGACCTTTCAATTGACTGGATGTTTGAGATAAAGTCCATTCGAATCTGTATGTGATGTGCTTGTTGGAAATATTATCCCAAGCCATTTAAATAATAAGAGCCCATTTAAAATCTCTATAAATTATCCACTGAGTCAATTGATTTTAGAGTGGTCTCACAAACTCTCACCACTGTGAGCTGTTATTAAAGCCACGCAAAATGCCGTCGCCTCCCCTTCCATTGGTTTCCTCAGATTTCTAGAGTTTCCAGGGCCATCGGCGAGTCAGGTCAAGGTTAACTGCTATTTTGCAGTTGAAAATAATGGAGATTGTGCCCTGATACTATGAGAGACTTTGCAAGAATTCTGTAAGGCACTTCTTCCTTCCTGAAAATGACAGACTCTGTCTTACCCTTATATTCAAGCATATATGGTAATTCCCAGCCACTTGCATGGACTCACAAAACAATGTGCCAACAACGGTCCAAACTGTGAATTCTGTGAAAACTGATTATAAAGCAGCAGCACTATTTTAATCTAAAAGAGGGCCACAGTTTATTTCCAGCAAAATTAAACCTCTTTCCCTGGGAAGCATGGAAGCCACACGAAGGCATTAAAGGAGAAATTTGGTTCAGAACAAATATTATGAAGAAAAACAGCTTAAAGAGGTGAGGTCAAAGAATGCAACTGCCAAGAATAATAAAACTAAGCTGGATAACTCCAGGGCCACAAAAGACCAAGGAACAACCAACCACAGTGATTAAAAGAACAATATAAATGAAAGGCTAAAAATAAGAGAAGATACAGAAGAAAAAAAAAGGCCCACTTTTAAAATAGGGGAAATGTCATAAAACCAGAAAGTATTAAAATGTAAACATTACGCTCAGTCATGTCCAACTCTTTGAGACCTCATGGTCTGCAGCCCGCCAGGCTCCTCTGTCCATGGGATTCTCCAGGCAAGAATACTGGAGTGGGTTGCCATTCCCTTCTCCAGGGGATCTTCCTGACCCAGGGGGTGAATCTGGGTCTCCTGCATTCTACGCAGATTCTTTACTGTCTAGGCCACAAGGGAAGCCCCCCGAAATAAGAGAAGATGTAGAAGAGAAAAAAACCCCACTTTTAAAATAGGGAAACATCATAAAACCAGGATGGAAAGTATAAAAATGTAATTATTAGGCAAAAGGAGGAAAATGAAATCAGTTTTTCTTTTTACCTGTTGCATCCCCTAGACACCCACCCCAAACCCTAAGAAAAATGCTCACAGCAAAGCTGGTTAATGGGCATTTACCCATACCCTTTCATCAAGGTTTCTAAAATACTCCAGTGACAACCAATCGAACTGCCTAAAAGTTTCATGACTAGTTAATGGAAAGTTAAGTATATCAGGATAAATCAATGTATTTAATCTACCCGAATGAAGGGAACATTCAACCTCTTTTGGCTTTATTTCACCTCCTGATTTGTCTTTGGAGGTTTATCTACAAAGGAGAAGAAGACTTTCCTTCTGACTCTAGGGGAAAAAGGCTCAAAAATTATATTTAAAAATGTCATTTTACCTTAGGTATTTATCCAAATGAGCTGAAAACTTATGGATACGAATGTTTACAGCAGCTTTATTCATAACTGTCAAAACTTGGAAGCAACCAAGATGTCCTTCAGTAGGTGAAAGGATATACAAACTGGGGGACATCCTAGACGATGGAATAGTCTTCAGTCATAAGAAGAAACAAGTTATCAGGACTTCCCTGGTAGCCCAATGATCAAGATTCCAACTTACAACACAGGGGATGTAGGATTAATTCCTAGTCAGGGAACTGAGACCCCATGTGCCTTGTGGGGAAAAAAAAAAACAAACACCATGAAACAGAAGCAATATTGTAACCAATTCAATAAAGGCTTTTAAAAATGGTCCACATTAAAAAAAAAATGTTTTTTTAAAGAAGAAATGAGTTACCAAGTCATGAAAGTCACTGAAGAACCTTGCATGCATGCTCAGTTGCTAAGTCATGTACAACTCTTTGCAACCCCATGGACTGTAGCCCAGCAGACTTCTTTGTCCACGGGATTTACCAAGCAAGAATACTGGAGTGGGTTGCCATTTCCTTCTCCAGGCAGTCTTCTCAACCCAGAGATTGAATCCAAGTCCCCTGCACTGGCAGGCAGATTCTTTACCACTGAGCTACCAGGGAAGCCTAGAAGAACCTTGGTGGTGGTTTAGTTGCTAAGTTGTGTCCAACTCTTGTGATCCCATGGATTGTAGCCTGCCAGGCTCCTCTGTCCATGGGATTCTCCAGGCAAGAATACAGGAGTGGGTAGCCATTTCCTTCTCTAGAGAATCCTCCCAACCCAGTGGTTGAACTTGGAACGTTAAATGCATGTCTCTAAGTAAAAGAAGGTTGTCTGAATAAACTATGATTCCAACTCTATGACCTTCTGAAAGACTGTAAATTTAAAAAATGTTCACAACTTAAAAGTTGAGAGTTATGTTTTAATCGGCAGGAATTTTTAGGACTTCAAGCCCAAGAGGAAACATCTCAAATAACCCTGAAGGAACTGCTCCAAGGAGGTGACGAGGAGAGCTAGGTTATGTAGAAGTTTTGCAACAAAGGCAGGTAGTCTGAACGTCAAAAGATTATTATAAATTAAAGAAAATCAGCTGTCCCAAGTTAAGGAATTTAGCACCTTGCAGTGTATGGTAAGAAGCAAGAGTCTGGCCTCATTGAACTCATTCCTTTGATATGCACTTCTGCTCTCAGGGGCCAGGATCCTGTATTTTCACATCTTGAGGGTCCTCAGGGCTCACACTCTGGAGAGTGGCTGTGGTCTGATGGCTACTAGATGGCAGGTATTCTTTCCTTCCTGAGTTCCCTCAGGGCTCACCAGCTTACCATTTATGGTGGCTGCAATTACTGATGACTGTGATATCCTTTGTTTAGTGATAAGGCAGGAAATATTCCATCTCTCAAGAGAAAACTACAGACAAGGAGAAGATCACCAGTTGCCTAAGGTTGCAGAAGGAGGGCTAGAATGCACAGGTAGAACACATTATTTTAGGGCGGCAAATTTATCCTGTATGGACTTCCCTGCCTGCGAAAGTTCCAGACACGACTTAACGACTAAACAACAACTATTCTGCACACTACAATGGTGGCCAGATGGCAGCACGTATCTGCAAAATTCATACAGTGTACAACACAAAGAACATCCTAATGGACCATGTGCCCTGAAGAACCCGAATGTAAACTGTGTACATGAGTTAACAATAATGTATCAATACTGATTGAGCGATTGTAGCCAAGGTCCTATACTATCACAAGACAGTCATAATAGGGAAAACACAGAGAAGGGAAGTAGAAACTCTAGTTCTGCATGATCTTTCTGTACACCTAAAACTCCTTTAAAAAATTACGTCTATTAACTTTTTAAGTAACACTTGGATATTTCCCCCTTCCTACAAGATCAGTACTAGGAATGGTATGAGGATGTTCCCCTGTGGCGCATCCTTACCACCTGAAGTTAATTATGAGTCCATTCAGCAGAGCGGGCCACTCAGACCCTCTGCCCAGCTACTCAACAATGACTGAAGACTCATGAGGCCAAAAATTGAAAGGTAACCTCTTGAATAATAAAAGAAGGACGAGGGGATTTCCTGATGGTACAGTGGTTAGAACTCTGCACTTTGACAATAGGAGGCTAGGGTTCAATCCCTGATTGGTGTACTAAGATCCGATAAGCCATGTGGTATAGCCAAAAAATTAAAAATTAAAAGGATGAATTTATTCAAAGTTTTAGTGTTAGTATGTTACAATGTACCGTGTGTGTGTGTATGTATCAGCCACTCAGTCATGTCTGACTCTTTGTGACCCCATGGACTGTAGCCCACCAGGCTCCTCTGTCCATGGAATTCTCCAGGCAAAAACATTGGAGTGGGTTGCCATTCCCTTCTCCAGGGGATCTTCCCAACCCAAGGATCAAACTGGGGTTTCCCACATTGCAGGCAGATTCATATATATATATATATATATATATATATATATATATATAAATACACACACACATACTGGCAGGCCTCTGTAACCCAGAAAACCTCCCCACGGTGCATGTGAAAAGCATTGTTTTTAGCTCCATCCCGAGAGCAAAATATTTGTCTGTGTTCGGTGTCAGGTCTGTGAGATGGGAGAGAAGGTTCTGACAGCTGACCAGTTTGCACCTGACGATAAGGCGATGCTCTTCACATTTAACAGCCCTTGATGAGATCAACCACCTTGCGGAGAAGAGACAGACGTGGAGGGCTCTTCCTCCCGACCCGCAGTGGGACAAGTTCCTCTCTGCGGCCAACTGACTGCAGGTGGTATGAATGAGTTACTGAAAACCCGGGGGAAGGAAAGAAAGTGGTCCCTGAATGGATAGGAACTGGCTTTCCCTTGACCAGTAGGGCTTCCAAGACAACTCGGGACAAGTAAGAAATGAGACAGGGCGTGTGTGGCGGAACTGGCTATCTGGACAGTGCTTCGGGGCTGGGCTGGGAACGCTGTGTCCTGGGAGCGAAAGAAAGCAGTCAGTGGAGGCCCTTTGCCCATACAAGAGGGAGCACAACCCAGAGGCTTCTCGGCCCCTCTCTGATGACTGGGCAGTCCCAGGAGAAATGCCCGGTGGGGCTCCTCATGGCATCCATCCCACAACTCCCCCACCCTTGCCCTGGGTCCGGTTCTCTACACTGTTTGAGGTTGGGGCGTGGGGGGGGGGGGTTGGTAGGCATTTTTCTAGAGATTGAGAGGAAGGCCCAAGGGGAGAGCCCTAATCACCAGCCCTTTGTTCTGGTTTATTTCAAAAGCACAAGCTCCAACAGGCCTGACTAACAATTAAAGGTTTGCCCACAGGCTAGCAGGCATCCCTCCCCCTCCACGTACCCACCCACCCACCCAAAGGCTCCTTTAAAGGTATCCCTTTCAAGATGGTAATCTCTAAGGTTTGGAGACAGGCCACAAGGAACTCTGCCCTCCCAGACCCAGGGGGTGGAGGGGAGGACCCTGTTGCCATAACAAACGCTGGGGTCCTGGGGCGCCCTGGGGGAGGGGAGGTGCAGCTGCTGAGGAGACAGTGCAAGGGAGCGTGTGTGCACGCAGGCGTGCAGGGGAGCACACGCTCGTGGGTGAGAGTGCACGTGTGTGCAAGCACATGTCTGTGTGTCTACGTGTGCCTGTGTGTGCATGCACAAATATGCTTCCCAAATACCAGGATGACAGGGCCTCACCTCAAGAGGCAGTGAAGGTCAGGCCTCTAACAAACCCCAGGCCTAAACTGGGGGGCAGGAATTCTAGAGAGCTCGCCCGTGGGGACCATTCTGGGCTAAGACCCAAGATGAAAGGGAGGAACTGCTGCTGCTGCTTAGCTAAGTCGCTTCAGTCATGTCCGACTCTGTAAGACCCCATAGACGGCAGCTCCCTAAGCTCCCCCGTCCCTGGGATTCTCCAGGTAAGAACACCGGAGTGGGTTGCCATTTCCTTCTCCAATGCGGGAAAGTGAAAAGTGAAAGTGAAGTCGCTCAGTCATGTCTGACTCTTAGCGACCCCATGGACTGCAGCCCACCAGGCTCCTCCGTTCATGGGATTTTCCAGGCAAGAGTACTGGAGTGGGGTGGCATTGCCTTCTCCAAAAGGGGAAGAACAGAGGGGCATAAGTGGAGGCTGCCAGGGAGGGGAGAGGAGGTCAGAGGGCTGCAGCGGGGGGATGGGGGAGAGCTGGCAAAGGCCTAGTATGGAGGAGGCGGGTGAACCTGGGCCAGGATGGCAGCCTGAGAGTAGGGCAGACAGGCTCCAGAGGCTTGCAAATGGACCTGCTGAGCCGCCCTGAAAGAGTCACTCTGAGCTCCTGATTCTTTGGAAAATGGTATCCTAAGAGGGGCCACCTGGCAGGCCCGATTGACAGGTAGAGATGACAAAAACGAGCCTCTTCCAGTTGCACAAGCACTGACAGATACGAGGTGAGACGCTGGTGTGGCCAGGGGAGACGATGAAGCTAAAGGTTCTAAGACACAGGGAAGGGGAGACTCGAAAACAGATTTCAGATAAGTGATTCCCTCAGTGATAAGCAAACAGTTGTTGTTCAGTCGCTCAGTCCCATCCGACTCTTTTCGACCCCATGGACCGCAGCATGCCAGGCCTCCCTGTCCTTTGCTGTCTTCCAGAGTTTGCTCAAACTCATGTCCATCAAGTTGGTGATGCCCTCCAAACATCTCATCCTCTGTACCCACCCCCCTTCTCCTCCTGCCCTTAATCTTTTCCACCTTGGGAGGCAAATGAAAGGTCAGATAGAAGGGGCCCAAGACAGGAGATGGGGAGCCTGAACCAGACTCAGAGAGGACTAGGTCTGGGGGAGAAAGTTGTGCCTGCAGAGATGGCCACAAGATGGATTTTGGTAATGAGCTAAGAATAAAGCATTCAAGAAAAGCACATAACTCCCCAAGGCAACAGGCATTTTGCAGTGAACAAGAGTTTTTTTGTGGTTTTTTTTGTATATTTTTTAGTTAGGTTTTATCATCAAAAGCGCTGTATTAAAACGAAATGTGGGAAGTGGGAAGGCGGTTCAAGAGGGAGGGGACACATGTATACCTATGGCTGATTCATGTTGCTGTATGGCGGAAACCAACACAATATTGTAAAGCAATTACCCTCCAATTAAAAATAAATAATTTTTTAAAAACCAGACGATTTTTTAATCTTTGACTTATTTATAAGATGAGCAATTTGGTTAAATGCAAGAATAATGTGTTAAGCATGTACCTGATTTATTTATTCAAAATGAAACCTTTATTGAATTCCTACAATGCTCCAGAAACAAATTCATAAAATGGAAGAGCTATTCATTCACTAAAAAGATGCCACCTGACAAAATGTGACCTGAAAACTAAATAAAGTGGTATGAAGTCAATGAAGAAACTCCCTTAAAATTCTACAGAGAATATGGAATATTCCAGAAAGAACATGAATTGGCGACCAGAAAGCTTCCATCCCAGTGCTAACTCTGACACTACCTGCATTCATTCAATTTCCTTTCACTCATCCAACAGAGTCTTACTGTGTCTGAACTGGGTTGGGCGCTGGGTTAGATGGTGGTCTATGCAAAAGATAGAGAGGAAACAAGCTAGTCATCTTGTAAAGCTGAAGCTGAAGCTCCTCCAATACTCTGGCCACCTGATTCGAGAGCCGACTCGCTAGGAAAGACTGAGGGCAGGAAGAGAAGTGGGTGGCAGAGGATGAGATGGTTGGATGGCATCACCGACTCAAAGGACATGAGTTTGAGCAAGCTCCTGGCATTAGTGAAGGGAGTTAGTTGTGTCTGACTCTCAAAGAGTCGGACACAACTTAGCGACTGAACAACAACAATCTTGTGAAAAGCATTTGGAAAACAAAATAGAAGGTGCTGGGGAGTCTATGACCGGAGAAGGGACTCCTGGAGGAGGTGAGCTTCTGAGCTGGGACCTGAAGGATGAAGACAATTCAGCCAAAGATTTAAAGAGCCTGGTGGCTCAGCTGGTAAAGAGTCAGCCTGCAATGCAGGAGACCTGGGTTCAGTCCCTGGGTTGGGAAGATCCCCTGGAGATGGGAATGGCTACCCACTTCAGTATTTTTGCCTGGAGAATTCCATCGACTGTATAAGTCCATGGTGTTGCAAAGAGTCAGACACGACCAAGCAACAAACACAAGCAGAGAACAGCTCTGGGGCCTTGAACACACAGAACTCGGCCTCCACAGATAAAATGAATGAGGTGGACTCAGTGGCAGTTACAGCATACATATCCTCAGTACTTCCTGAGGGTCTCAAGCTAAGCACTTTACAGGAATTGAGTCATTTAATCCTCACAACAACCACATGAAGTGGATAATCCCTTACCCCTATTGTGTAGTTCCAGAAAGTGAGGCACAAAAGCCTGAGAGATTTGCCCAGTGCGGTTTTTAAGTGGTAGACCCGGAACATGGATACAGGCAGTCTGGCTTAGAATCCACACACTGACCACAGTGCACCCCAACGTGTCAGGCTAGAGCTTTGTGAAATCCCACATTTCTTATCATGTTTTATCAGTCCCCATTAAACAAAAGAAACTTTGATCTATATAACCAGTGTCTCCAAATATGTGCTCGGACCCTGGGATCTCCAGCAGCTCCCTCCCCCCCAAGTTAAGCAGAAGTCACCCCTTTCTCATCCGCCTCCCCCTCTCTCCCCTCTCTAAAGGAAACCAAAAAGGTAAAAGAACTTCGTAAAACCCCATCAGCACTGGTGGGATCTGCTTCTTGTCAGGCTCAAGAGAACAAAGAAGGGTCCCCTCTCTTGCCCGGCATTCCTCGGAGTGCAGAAGGCCCCTTCCCAGCACTGATGAGTGACTGGGGTCACGGCTCTGGGAGCAGACGTGTTGACACACGGGCGCCCGGTCCCTTTGATCACGCATCTCTCTCACTCCCAGTCCTGCTTGTCTCTTCCTGCTTAGGGATGGCGGTATTGTGTTACCCGGGTATGTTTTGTCTGTACAGCTTGATTGGACTTTGTTATTTTGAATGAACAGTTGAATCTCAAATGAGCCTCTCGGCAGAATCAGCGTTCCCGATGATGGATGTTAAGGTCGACGCTTTTTGTATGATAGAAAAATCATCAGATGTTGGTGTGAGCCCAGTTGAGAAAAAGAATGGGAGAAAAGAAACCCTTGTTGGAATTTAAACCCAAAGTTATCTCAGGCAGTCCTCAGAGGGTGTAATGAAGATGTGAGGTCCACATTCTAATTTTGCATAAGTGAACAACCACACTGTTACAGCAGATGACACAAAAGGTATATGGCAGGTCTTTTTTTTTTTAATAACTTTATTTATTTTTGGCTGTGCTGGGCCTTTGTTATTGTGAGAGCTTTTCTCTGGTTGCAGAGAGAAGAGACAACTCTCTAGTTGTGATGCACGGACTTCGCCCTGAAGGGGCTTCTCCTGTTGGGGAGCACAGCCTCTAGGGTACCTGGGTTTCAGTAATTGCAGCTCGGACCCAGTGGTTGTGGCTCCCCGGCTCTAGAGCACAGGCTCAGTAGTTGCGTTTCGAGGGTTTAGTTGCTGTGCAGCATGTGGGGATCTTCCCAGATCAGGGCTCAAACTGACGTCTCCTGCATTGGCAGGCAGATTCTTTACTACCAAGCCACCGGGGAAACCCAGGTTCAGTTTTAAATGAAGTCCTCTGCCAGCTAAGGAGATCTGCCTTACAGACGTTTGGTTTCCTTTTTTCCCTTCTACTTGTAATAGTTACATGATTTTTAAAGATCCACTTCCTTTAAAAGATATTTAAATAGCTCTGGATCGATAATTAACTATTTAGATTTAATTTCACAGGAAATGAGGGCTCTGCCAGGCATTAAGCTGATGATGATATGATGATACAGTATCAGACTCATCAGGAACTATGCTTTTTAAAGCAGCCTCTAACACACATCACCTAAAGCCCTTGAAATCACATAACATAGCCACCAAAATTCATCCTAAATCCTTTTGGATGATCCAATCTGTTTGCTCAGAAATCTTCCCGCTAGGGACACCAGGAAGTCTCTGAAATGCTATCTAAACTCTCTTCCTCATTTGAAAACTCTAATCTCGAAATATGGGTGTATGTTAGTCCCTCAGTTGTGTTCGACTCTTTTCGACTCCATGGACTGTAACCCACCAGGCTCCTCTCTGTCCATGGGATTCTCCAGGCAAGAATACTGAAATGGGTAGCCATTACCTTCTCCAGGGGGATCTTCTGAACCCAGGGATCAAACCCAGGTCTCCTACATTGGAGCCAGGTTCTTTACCATCTGAGCCACCAGGGAAGCCCAACCTTGAAATAATTTATGAATTCATTCCACCTCTGCAGCATAAAGGAGACAATTCTCCACCATTAAAAAAAGGCTACAGTGTATTACCAGATTATGGCTGCTAGAAATGAGACATTCAAAACCTTTGAAAATTCAAGACATTCCAGATATAGCCACCCAGGAATATATTGGAAACAGTTTCCTGTGATGTCTCCACCACCTAATCACCTGTGCCCACGTGCGCTGACACTCATTAACGAGATTTCTAGAGGAGAAAATGAAGAACTCCTCCAAAACGACACCTGTATTTCCAACCTTCCCTAACTTCAAAAGATCTGAGCCTTTGCCACTATTGGCTGATGAATATATTTCCGAAGAGGTAGGGAACGAAGCGGAATGCCGGAGATCAGAGAGAGAAAAAGCACACCCTCGTTGCTATCAAAACATTATTAAATGCATTCCTTTGACGTTCTGACAGTAATTGCGCTGAGAGGGATTGGATTTTGTTAAAATTACTTTAAAAGGGTTGTTGAGAATTTCCTGCGGGAGGGACCAGCAAGCAGTGCACAGCCTTCGCTGGCTTTCTCTTTGTTGTCCCCGAAGCTCCGAGCCAGGGCGCGTCTGATTTTTGACAGCATGAAACCCAGGTAATAACACCCTGAGTCCCTCGGAAAGCTCCACCCCCAGTGCTCTTTTCCTCCATGACCAGCGGAGTGGGTAACCCAAGCTGATTCATTCGCGAGGTTTCTGCCTTTGTCGTCTTCATCACCAATCCAGGCATCCTACGATCATCATATCTCCCATCGTGGCGGAGCTCTGACACCGCAGGTTACACAAGCGGGTTGTTAACAGACAAAAATAGGGTTATTCACTTACAATTTCTGAATGTTCCCTTCCTTGCTGATCGAAACTCAAAAGAGTTCTGATGAATCGTGATTTGCTGACAGTGTGTCTGACTAAAAATACGTACATGGAGAGATTTTCTTACCTTAGTAAGGAAATGATCTGCCTGAATGGGGCCTGGCCAAGGCTGGCACCTCCCCCCCGTGCCCCCTCCCCCCGCCCGGGGCCGCCCCCCTCCGCCCAGGGCACCCCCAAGCCGGGACCTCCCCATCCCCCCCAGTCACCCACCAAGCCCGGGACTTCACCCCCCAGTTCCCCCCCAAGTCGAGGACCTCCCCACTCCCCCCAGGTCCCCCCCAAGCCCGGGACCTCCCCCCAGTACCCCCCTCCCCCAGCCCGGGACCTCCCCCCTCCCCCCAGTTCCCCCACAAGCCCAGGACCTCCCCCCTCCCCCCAGGTCCCCCCCAAGCCCGGGACCTCCTTCCAGTGCCCCCCTCCCCCAGCCCGGGACCTCCCCCCTCCCCCCAGTTCCCCCCCAAGTCGAGGACCTCCCCACTCCCCCCAGGT
>NW_024070186.1:152760088-152808536 GCF_014754425.2 Oryx dammah | reverse complement strand
GTGCCCCCCTCCCCCAGCCCGGGACCTCCCCCTCCCCCCAGTTCCCCCACAAGCCCGGACCGACTGAGCGACTTCACTTTCACTTTTCACTTTCATGCATTGGAGAAGGAAATGGCAACCCTCTCCAGTATTCTTGCCTGGAGAATCGCAGGGACGTGGGAGCCTGGTGGGCTGCCGTCTATGGGGTCTCACAGAGTCGGACACGACTGAGGCGACTTAGCAGCAGCACTGACCTTATTTTAGTCTAGCACTAAAAGTCGGCCCCCACCACCAACATCAACACTGCCAAGGGTTCTGTCTCCATTCAGTTTGCTTGCAAAGCTCCTCCTCAGGAGGGAACAAGCTATTCCAAAAAAAAAGAGTTTGTTTTTCATAATTATTTGCAAGGTTAGTTTGGCTTATGGGGAACAAGCCTCACTTTCAAAGGCAAGTTCACAAATCATGTAGTGATTCAATTCCATTGAATAAAACAGCTATTGAACAACTACCATATGTAAAGCAAATACAGCGAAAGCACCATCAAGCATTGCTAAAAAACAATTTCATGCCGTCTTAACATTGATGCTTCTTTCGGGCACCTGAGCAAGAGTTTTATTGTTTTGGAAATAATAATAACAAGAGCAGCCAACACTTAAAATGCCCCTATTACATACCAAACACAGTTCCAAGTTCTTTCCGTATAACAAGTCATTTCCCTTTATACCAACTATGAGATGAGTATCATGATTATTCCCATTTTACAGAAGAAGAGACTGAGGTTCAGAGTGGTTAAGTAACCAGGCTAGGGTCACATAACTATTTAAAGGACAGAGCCAGGATGGATTCAGCCTTGTTTGGCTTGCGCCGTAGCACGGCACAGCGCGTCCGGCCCAGAGGTGGCGGCCAGCATCTCGGCGCGGCCCCTACCTGTGGACCACCCCGGCCCGGTGCAGATGGTCCACCGCAGAGATGAGCTGCCGGATGTATCTACGGGCCTCCGCCTCCTCCAGCCGCTTCTTCTCGTAGATTTTGTGCATCAGGTTGCCCCCGGGGCACAGCTCCATGACCAGGTAGTAGCTGTTCTCCGTCTCTAAGATATCGAGGAGCTGGGTGATGTTGGGATGACGGATCATCTGCTGGATCTGCCCCTCTCGCCGGAGGTTTTTGGTGACGTACGTGTCTTTCTTGGCTCGCTTCTTGTCGATGACCTTGATGGCCACCTAAGGAGACACCAGGAACGCAGCTGTTACCAGACACTTGCAGGTGAAGTTTACCCTCTTGACTAGCTGCAAAACCCTAGGAAGACAGATCGCCCCTTCTCCGAAACCTGGAGCAAAACCTGATCTGAAATAGCATCCAGGGAGAAAAGAAAAATGTGACATCAGCAAAGGTCAGAATCAACCATGAAGGAAGAGAATGACATTCACTCAGGCCAGCTCGAAGAAGTCTGGAAGGCTCAGTGAAGAGTCAGTGTCAAACCTGGTGTTTTATCCTGCAGAGAAAACACCAAAGTCACCTCCAGCCAAGGCCCCTCCCCACCCCCACCCCACCCCGCTCAGAGCTTGTAATTGCTCCAGGTTGGGTCCCCCCAGGCCTTCGTTTCTGAAACAGCCAAATCTGCCTCCATCTTCGGTTCTGGGGCGTGTTTAGGGAGCTGAGGGGTGCAATGCCCAGGGATTTGGTAGCCCTGCCCTTCCTCCCTACCCTTCTCTGCTCCATACCCGGCCCTTGGGTCCGGCTGCCACCTGGCTTCCAGTGGTCACCTCTTTCCCTCTGAAGCACGATGCAGGGACTCTTGCCCTCAAGTCAGGCCCAACCTGTCGCTGCTCCAAAGTCACATCTCCGCTGCCGCCTGGACGCCCCTCCTGGGTCACTTTCCCTACGATCAACACGTCACATGTATAGGCCCTCCAGCTTTGCAGACAGGGAAGGAAGGAAGGAGGGAGGGAAAGGAGAATGGAATAAGGATGGAGGGAAGAAGGGGGAGAGAAGACCTCTGCCCAAGTCTCCACCTTCCTCCCATTCCTTCGCTGACTATCAGGAATTCACTTACCCAGCCTTAGAACACGCCACTGTTGTGCCCTCTTCTTACTTACGTCCTCTCCTTTCTAAGGCGATCAGCCAGTGACACCTCATCATCTGCTTGTGCTAACTGCCTCTCTCACTTTTCCTTCCTCTCTGTTCCCATGCCAGGCTGCATTTATTTGGGACCTTGCCTCCCAGCATTCAGATGCCCTGAGTCTGTGTGAGACTCTAGCAACCCAAGGGGCATTCTTCTATGAGGCTGTCAAGCCACCGGGCTGCAGGACAGAAACACTGAACCTTCCATTTCTATTTGTTTCTTTTTTTTGTAATTATATTTTGTAACTGCTTCATAACGCATTCAGTGTACAGAAGTGTGATATAGATTAATTAGTAAACAATTAATAGATGATAGATAGACAGATGCTGGGAAAAGACTGAAGACAGGAGAAGAGGGAGCCGAGGATGAGATGGTTGGATGGCATCACCAATTCAACGGACATGAAGTTGGGTGAACTCCAGGAGATGGTGAAGGACAGGGAAGCCTGGCGTGCTGCAGTCCATGGGGTCCAAAGAGTCAGACACGACTGAGTGACTGAACAATAACAGGCAGGCAGATACATGTTTGTACAAAGGGGCTCAAATGTTCTTTTCTTTTCTTTTTTTTTAACACTAATCCTCTATCCTAAGTCCTCCCAGGTCCTGGCAACCACCACTCAAACTGTAATTTTTTAATGGGAGGATAATTGCTTCACACTGTTGTGTCCGTTTCAAATGTTATTTTCTTGACAAGGCTGTGATAAAAATAAAAATCTGGCTACGCTGCTCTGGACTATGACATCAATGTCCTCCCTCTTTTCCTTGATACTCGAATTCGTAGTCTGCCCTGCCTTGATATCAGTAGGTCTAGAACTCTGATTTCTTGCTTGAAGCTCTTTGGGGGCTCCCTGCTGCCCATCGGGCAAGGTCCACAGCCTCAGCCCAGCACTGAAGCTTCTTCTCCATCAACCCCGCCACTGTTCAGCCCAGACTCCCAGCTCCCCAGAGCAGGTCTCCTCACTCCCCCTGACCACACGTTCAGCTACCCTACACCATCTTTACACCTTCAAATCCTCAGACACTAACTCCCGTCCCACCTTCCTTCCAGAAAGTCTCTTTAACACTCCTATCGTATGCTCCCATCATACCTATCACCTGCGATACCATTTAAAGCACCAATCCCTCCCCTTAACACACAGGGACCACTCCCCACTTTGCCACACTACAGTACTTTATAAATGATGAGTGACCAACAGGTTACTAACCAAGCAAATCAGTGAACCTTTTTTTTAATCCTTGAAGCAAAACTAGCTGAAAACAGCTTAATCTAGCTGTAAACAGTTTATCATTTCTTCTAGAACAGTCTTTAAAAAAAAAAAAACTTGAGATGTAATTGACATATAACATTGTATTAGTTTTAGGCATGCAACATAAGGATTTGGTGTATTTCTCTATTGGGAAGTGTTTACCATAATAAATTAGGTTAACATCCATTGCTATAGTTATAAACTTGTGTGTGTGTGAGAATTTTTATGATCTTCAATATCAGCAACTTTCCAAACATACAATATGGTATTGCTAACTACTGGAGGAGGAAATGGCAGCCCACTCCAGTCTTCTTGCCTGGAGAATCCCATGAACTGAGGAGGCTGGTGGGCTACAGTCCACGGGGTCACAAGAGTCGGACACGACTGAGCAACTAACACTTCCTTTCACTTTCATTGCTAACTACAGTCGCCATGCTGCCTGTTACATCCTTCGGACTTATCTTACAACCAGAAGTTTGTACCTTTTGACCACCTTCGCCCATTTTAATGGAGATTATCAGGCCCTTAAACCACAGATATGACCAAGAGGGGACAATTAGCCACTGGACCGGATAAATCAGAACCTGCAACGTCCCAGGGCGACCTGAGGCTGATGCTATCTGCCCACAGAAGTGGGCTGTAGTTTGGTCTACCAGTTCAGTATATACAAAACCAAAAGCTTTAAAAACTGTACTCATTTGTTTCAAAATATATGTATATATGCATAACACATGCGCATATATATACACACAAATATATATCCTTCATCTTGTGGGGGCAGAAAGAGGAATGCTGAAAAGTACAATTAGATTCTGTCTGCTCAACTCTATGTTGCAACGTTTTAAAAATTACACCCTTTGGCAGTGAAATTCTTAAAAGTACTGTGAATAAACAACAGTCTGAAAGCCCGGCAGTAATACGATCTGCCTTTCTTAACAGAGCACACAATTATTAGGAGGATAATTTATTTAGCTCTTTCATTGCCTGGAGTAGGTTATATAATGGCCACCCAGAGACATTAAGCCCCCATGCCTAGACAGTGTGAATGTGACTTTATTTGGAAAAAGTGAAGGATGCTGAAACGAGATTAGCCTAGATTATCTGGGTAGTGCTAAAGGTCACCACAAGTGTCCCCATAAAATAGAGGCAGTGGGAGATTTCACACAAAACACAGAGAAGTCCAAAGTGGTGAAGTGGGCAGAGATGGCAGGGATGGAATAATACGCCCACCAGGAGCTGGGAGAGGCAAAGGACAGATCCACCTAGAGCCATCGAAGGGAGCACAGCCTTGTTGACACCTTGACTTTGGTCCAGTGAAATTGACTCTGGACTTCTGGCCTCCACCACCGTGAGAGAATAAACTTCTGTTGTTTTAAGTTACCAAGTTTGCAGTAATGCATTACAGCACGTATGTGTGCGTGCTAGGTCGCTTCAGTCATGTCCGACTCTCTGTGACCCTAGGGACTGCAGTCCACCAGGCTCCTCTGTCCATGGGATTCTCCAGGCCAGAATACTGGAGTGGGCTGCCGTGCTCTCCTCCAGGGGATCTTCCCGACCCAGGGACTGAACCCGTGTCTACTAGAGCCACCTGGGAAGCCCATGCATTACAGCAGCGACAGGAAACTAACACACCAGGGTCCACCCCACCAGCAGCTGACATCTTGGTTCCCAAGTTCCAACACACCAGGGTCCACCCCACCAGCAGCTGACATCTTGGTTCCCAAGTTCCAACACACCAGGGTCCACCCCACCAGCAGCTGACATCTTGGTTCCCAAGTTCTAACACACCAGGGTCCACCCCACCAGCAGCTGACATCTTGGTTCCCAAGTTCTACTGCTTCTGAAAGTCCCTTTGTGAAAACCCTGAACCTTTAGGCAGCCCCACCTATAGAAGCTATCCTATAAAGGCCCCTCTCTATTTTTAAACACCTTCACTTGGAAGCGTCGCTAAACTTGTAAACTCTGTATTGATAATACTGAAGATGGAATGACGTTCTTCTTGATTACACAAAACCGTTTAATCAACTTCGTCTGTAACAACTGAAATGGGGGGGGGGGGCGGAATGAATGGGAAATTAAGGAATTGGCAGTGATCAATGATCAGCAAGGGGAGGCATCTAATTTAATTTGACAGTAATCAGAGATTTACAGGCACTAATTCTACCCAGGGGAAGCCCAGTGTGATGCTGGGTCTCTAGCTGAAAAGATAAACTGCTTCAGTCAAGAGAGTTTTAAAGAGTAAAATTAAATTTGCACAGAGGACTGAGGACCCAAGTTGATGGACCAGACTAGAACTCCCAACATGGTCTTTGAGTTTGTGATTGGGGTGTGGGGCAGGGGGGTGGGAGGTGTTGTCAGGGGAGTTTGTGAGTTTCATCCTCAGCATATGGCGAAAGAAGTTTTGCTGTGAAAGGTCAATAAAACAAAGTTTCCAACTTTCTGATGGCTTCAAGTTGCATAGCCTCCTGAAATTTTACAGAGGAATCTGCTTTCAAAGATTGCCCCCACATTTCCAAGTAGCAAAGCCTGAGAAGTTACTAGAGAGAGATGAACACAGCACCAGCGGACCACAGGTGAAACTGCTCATTCATCAGCTTCTCATTAACTAAGACACCACACTTCTCACAGTATGGCAACTCCCACCCCATCACCACTCCCAGGCTCCTGCAAAAAAATAAATAAATAAATACCTCTCAGTGTATAAAATCAGCAAACTTTTAAACAGCTAAGTTCACACAAAAGAAAAGGAAATATCCCAAGGCAAGAAAAAAGAATAGATTCAAGATGAGGTGGCGGCAGCTCTGGTGTAGAGAAACAGAAGATATAGGGAAGAAGGGGTGACGGCAAGGAAGGAGATCCTCAGAAAGCAAAGGAAGAGGCTGGTCTATGGGGAAGGGAAGCCCGGCTCCCTCCCACGTGGGGAGGAGAAGGAGAAACAGGAGTATCCTAATTCCTCCTGAGAGGGGCCAGCTGCAGAAAGGCACTCATGCCTAACGACCCCTGTGATGTCTTAGGAGAAAAATTCCAACGTCGAATTTTACTTAGCATGAGGGACGCACAAAGCGTGTGGCCCCAGTCGTGGCACACACTTCCACAGACCCATGGGTGTGTAAAGATGATGCTCACAAACCACTCAGTAAAATGTCTGGGACTTAATAAGAGCTCCTTAAAAAGATGTTCTTATAATCATTATCACTTTGCTTTCTCTGAGGCCACCTGTAGAGGGTGAAGAGCATTCAAAACTTAGTTCAGCCAAGAAAAAAAAAAAAGCATCGCCTTGACCTGTCACTTTAGCATATTAAAAAAAAAAAAAGCAGCAGCAGCAGCTTAAATCACATTTGAGTGTTTCGAACTCTCTGGAACAGAGCTGCTTTTAAATCCCAAGGCGGTAGTTTAATATTAGTCTACTCTCTCATCTCCTTTAAATATTAACTTCATTGAGATTGCCTACATAAGATCAGACTTAACCAGATTTAAAATAATTCATCCCTTCATCCTGGATCACCCTTCCCTGCCTTTAAAATTCATTCCTCTGAAATACATCAAGGATGGGTCATGCATCCAATCTCCAAAATGAAAAGGCAGATGTAAAATGGATCTTCATATGACGGAGAGAAAGGAAAACACTGATCAAAGACACTACTCTTTAATATCACAGAAACATGCATATATGCTTCAGCCATTGTACAATGTACAATGTGTTTCTGTACGTTCAGCCTTCCTCTCATCAAACTACTTTTATTTGTGATGTTTTAAATAATCAGAATGCATGGGGAATAGGGGGCTCCGATCCAAATGAATTTTCTTTTTACATAAAAATGAGCCAAGAACAGCTTTCTTTCCTGAACATGTTGGTTTCTTAATAAATACACTATGTTAAACTCGAGTGAATCTTTTCTTCTTTAGCAAACCCTTATTAAGGCACCTAAAATATAGTTGACACTGTTATACACACCAAGCGTACGCTCTGAAAGAGACATGGATCTTCAGGCCTACTTGCGGCCATAATTCAGATTTTTTATAGTGATTTAAGATGACCATCTGTCACAGGCTGAATCGTCTCCCTTCCACACCACACCCCCAAATTCACCCCCTAAACCCTAACTCTGTTTGGAGAGAGCTGTATGCAGTAAAATGGTTAAACGGGCCCAAAAGGGTGGGGTCATTGTTGCTGTTCAGTCACTAAGTTACGTTCGGCTCTTTGTGACTCCATGGATTACAGCTCGCCAGGCTTCCCTGTCCTTCACTGTCTCCCACGGTTTGCTCAAACTCGCGTCCCACTGAGTCGGTGATGCCATCCAACCATCTCATCCTCTGTCATCCCCTTCTCCTCCTTCCCTCAATCTTTCCCAGCATCAGAATCTTTTCCAACGAGTCAGCTCTCTGCAGCACGTGGCCAAACTACTGGAGCTTCAGCTGAGGGTGGGGACCTGATCTAATTGGACTGGGGTCCATATAAGAAAAGGAAGAGCTGCCAGAGACCCCTCTCTCTCTCCACACTTGCATGGTGGAAAGGCCGTAAGAGGCCACATCAAGAAGCCAGCCACCTACAAACCAAGGAGAGAAGCCTCATGAGAAAGCAACCCTACCGGCACCTTGATCTTGGATTCCCAGCCTCCATAAATGTGAGAAGAAAAATGTCTGTCACTTAATCCACCTGGTCTGTGATCTTCTGCTGTAGCTACCCGAGCAGACTCATGGACCATCCGAGCATCACACAATCCTACGAGATGCCCTTACCCTGCAGAAGAGCACAACTGTACGTAAGAACCAAGGGCGAGCGTCCATCCTCCAAGAGCTGAGGTAGGGTCTGAGAGTTCCTTTCCTGCTTTTTTCCACACGCTGGCAGCTCAGAGGGTGGCAGACCACAGCAGCCAGACACGCAGGTTCCCAGGCTGGGTACCTGGACTTCAAAGCCGGCCCCTCCCACCTGGTGCCTTGGACTGCGCTAAGCTTCAGCTTACTTGTTACAAAAAACGGAGGGGCAATCATAGTGCCTATCTTATGGGGTGGCACTGGGAACGTTCCTGGAAGCCCTGGAAGTGTCCACTGTTAGGGTCTGTGTGTTCTGTGTAGGAAGAGTGTGTAGAACCAGAAGCCAGGAAGCCCCCCAACCTGGCTCCCACCCCCGCCACTCCCTGAGGTCCTCACCAGGGTCCCTAGGGCATCCTAACCACCCAGTCCGTGAGGCCACTCTCCCTCCTAGCCTTCTGCTTTTCCTACCAGCCCGATCTTTCCAAGGTGCTGCCGCAGGCCGCCTCCCTCCTCACATTAGCAACGTTCCGTCCACCTCCTCCACTTCCGGGATGCCTACGAGCATCCATTTAATGACCAGTCCCACCACCTACATCCTGCTTACACCTCTTTCCCAAACTTTTTTTTTAAGTTATTCACTTTAAATTGGAGGATAATTACTTTACAATATTTTGCTGCTTTTTGCCATACATCAACATGAACCAGCCATAGGTAGACATGTGTGTCCCCATCCCCACCTCCCCGATTCTGAACCCCCCTCCCATCTCCCTCCTCATCCCATCCTCCCGGTTGTCATAAAGCACTGCCCGGGACATCTCCATGTGAATGGTCCTCTGGCTCCCCAAGAACTTCCCAGGTGGCACAGAGGTAAAGCCTGCAAATACAGGATACTCCGGGTTTGATCCCTGGGTTGGGAAGATCCCCTGGAGGAGGAAATGGCAACCCACTCCAGTATTCTTGCCTGGAAAATCCGAAGGACAGAGGAGCCCGGCAGGCTACAGTCCATGGGGTTGCAAAGAGTCAGACACAACTGAGTGACTGACACATCCACTAGCTCCCCAAATCCATCACTTCCCCCTACTCCCCCTGGAGCAGTTCTATCCACAGGTGCCCTTGGAGCCCAAGCATGTGTCCTCCTCTGTCCATCTCACCCCTAGTCCCACACGAAATTATTCACCAGGGCCTCCACCTCTTAAAGTCTCTGCACGCCCTCTCCTCCCCCACCCCCCTGGGCAGCTGGCTGCACCACCATCCCATCTGGAGGTCTCCCACCCCTGCCTGGAATTCCCTCCCACACAGGGCTCTCGGTCAGAGCAACTCCCAACTCCCAGCTCCTCTCTCTGACCTCAGATTACAGTTTTATTCCTCCGGCCCAGAGTGGCTCGAGCCACCCTGCAGTCCCCCAGTTGTCACACCCATCACAGACACTCTTAACGGTGGGGGACACCCTCCACTCTCCAGCTGTCTGGCCTTCCAGCACTGCGCTTGGCTCATCCAGGGTGAGGACAGGAGGGGAAGAAATAAAAGAAAAAGGTCCCAGCCGGCTGCTGCAGTGGCTCATCTCTATGCCTGCCATGGGTAAGCTGGCCACTTGAGCAACACCTCCCCTCCACTTTCTCAGCTTCAACAAGGCTGACCAAAGCCTTCTCTTCGACCATGAAAATTATAAAATGTGAAGCCGCCTGTGCACGTGGTTTCAGCTCGTGTGTGACTGATGCAGAAACACTCTTTCCCACTCTTACCCCCTCTCCAAAAGTCTCCAGGTCAGAGACTTCCCTGCTGCTGCTGCTAAGTCACTTCAGTCGTGTCTGACTCTGTGCGACCCCATAGACAGCAGCCCACCAGGCTCCCCCGTCCCTGGGATTCTCCAGGCAAGAACACCGGAGTGGGTTGCCATTTCCTTCTCCAATGCATGAAAGTGAAAAGTGAAAGTGAAGTCGCTCAGTCGTGCCCGACTCTTGGCAACCCTATGGACTGCAGCCTACCAGGCTCCTCCATCCACGGGATTTTCCAGCCAAGAGTACTGGAGTGGGATGCCATTGCCTTCTCCCGGAGACTTCCCTAACCAGCCTAATTAGAGCTGCACCACGCCCTCCGCGCCCTACCCTCTGTGACGGCAATCCACAACTCCCTTACTCCATTCTGGTTTTCCATTGGTTCCATTAGGCCTTTCCTCCTTCATGGCACAAAATTCTCCCTGATTTGGGGATTGGTCCTGCTGAACCCTTCTCACCGCTTTTCAAGTCTCCTCCTTTTTGTAGAATAGCTCAAATGGTAAAGAGTCTGCCTGCAATGCAGGAGACATGGGTTCGATCCCTGGGTCAGGAAGATCCCCTGGAGAAGGAAATAGCAACCCACTCCAGGATTCTTGCCTGGAGAATCCCCTGGACGGAGGAGCCTGTAGGGCTACAGTCCACGGAGTCGCAAAGAGTCAGACACGACTGACTAACTTCACTTTCTTCTAGAGCCCAATCCCCACCGTCACTTCAAACAGAGCTCACTCTTCCACACCCCGTGCATGGCAGTGTCGGGAACGCAGACGAGGCTCAGGCAATGTGGACGAGGCCACTGACACAGCCAAGGCTCGTGCAAGGTAAGGAGAGGAGAAGGGAGAGAGAGAGTAAAAGGGAGAAAGGATGGACAGATGGACGCTCCATGCCTCCCCAGTTAACTCGTGAGCCTCGTGGGTTCCTGGACAGAGGGCAGACAGCGGACACGAGATGCTCACACTAGAACAGAGATCCGATGACGCAGAACAAACAGCAGCCGTGGTGGGCCCTCTCAGGGTGAGAGAGAGCACAGAGAGACGCTCAGGATCGCTGCCAGCCTACGGGGGCGGACTGCGGTCCCCTGCTCCACCGGAGGCACCCGGCCGTCCTGCTGAAGAAAGTGCTCTCTCCCTTCCTGAGAGCCTGGCTGGGAGAAGTCAGCAAGGAGAAGGAGAGCTGGAAGGACAGCCATGGCCAGCAGTGAAGTGTGCCATCTGGGCACCTGGCGTCCATCGCAGAAGGAGCCTCCTGTTTCCCCTTTGTGCCCCCTAAGTCCCTCCCTCCCAGCGTCTGGGCTGTGCCCCTGCCAGGCACCCTTCCCCCCTCCTCGCCTGGTCTGAGCCATCCACATCTTTTCCAGAATAGCTGCTCCAGAAGGACAGGATGTGAGTGTGCGTGTGCCAAGTTGCCTCTTTGCGACCCTGTGGACCATAGACCACCAGGCTCCTCTGTCCATGGGATTCTCCAGGCAAGAACAGTGGTAGAGTGGGTTGCCATGCCCTCCTTCAGGGGATCTTCCCAACCCAAGGATTGAACCCATGTCTCTGACATCTCCTGCACTGGCAGGAGGGTTCTTTACCACTAGCTCCATCTGGGAAGAAAGCCCCCCTAAAGCAAAGACCAACCAGACACACCCAGAATCCCCACTTCTCCCAGAAAGTCAGAGTCCTGAAGGTGCCAGGAGAACACATCACGCACCTGCCTCCTTCTCTGACCACATCTCCCTGCCACCCCCTCTCAGCCCCTCTGCTCACCCACGGCCCTCCCTGTAGGTCCTCTGATGAGACAAGGGTATTTCTGCCCCAGCCACAGACTCTCACCCTCACCTCCAAGTCTTGCTGAGGTGGCACCGCTCACACAGGCTCCCCTGACCCACCTCCTAACAGCCAAACCCTCACTCCGGGCCCCACCATCTCATGGCAAATAGATGGGGGAAAGGGGAAGCAGTGACAGGTTTTATTTTCTTGGGATCCAGAATCACTGCAGACGGCAACTGCAGCCATGGGCTTAAGACACTTGCTCCATTGAAAAAAAGCTACAAGAAGCCGAGACATCGTATTAAAAAGCAGAGACATCACTTTACCAACAAAAGGTCCGTCTAGTCAAAGCTACGGTTTTTCCAGTAGTGATGTATGGATGTGTGAGTTGGACCATAAAGAAGGCTGAGTGCTGAGGAATTGATGCTTTCCAATTGTGGTGCTGGAGAAGACTCTTGAGAGTCCCTTAGACCACAAGGAGATCCAACCAGTCCATTCTAAAGGAAATCAACCCTGAATATTCATTGGAAGGAGTGATGCTGAAGCTGAAGCTCAAATACTTTGGCCACCTGATGCAAAGAGCTCACACGTTGGAAAAGACCCTGATGCTAGGAAAGATTGAGGGCAGGAGGAGAAGGCGATGACAGAGGATGAGATGGTTGGATGGCATGTCAATGGACATGAGTTTGAGCAAACTCCGGGAGGTAGTGAAGGACAGGGAAGCCTGGTGTGCTGCAGTCCGTGGAGTTACAGTCAGGCACGACTGAGCGACTGAACAGCAACAAAGCCTCACTCCAGTCTATTCCTCCCAACAGTGCACAGCACCTCTTACACCCCACAGAGCTCATCCGCTGAGTGTGGAGTCTGCCTGGCCCGTGGTGCTGCAGAATAGTGCTCTGCCTCCTTTACCGTCATGCTTTCTGCAACCAGAACATTCTCTGGTTCATAGACAACACCCAACAAACATTTCTTGGATGAATGAATGAATGAATGAATGAATGAAAGTACAGCTGGAAGGAAAAGGTTCTGTTTTAACTAGATCAGAACCTGTTATGGACTGAATCATGTCCCCCCTCAAATTCTTATGTTAAAGACTTAACCCCAACGAGACTACTAGGAGATGAGTTAAAGGTTAAATGAGGACATAAGGGTGGGGCCCTAATCCAACAGGACTGGTGTCCTTGTAAGAAGGGGAAGAGACACCAGTCATACAGGGGACAAGCCATGCAAGGACACAGCAAGAAGACGGCCATCTGCAAGTCGAGGAGACAGGCCTCGGAGAAATCTAACCTGCTGCCCCCTTGACCTTGGGCTTCTAGCCTCCAGAACTATGAGACAATAAACTTGTCGTTTCAACCACCTGGCTATGCTCTTTTGTTACGGCAGCCTGAGCCGACTGATACAGAACCTTCATGCAAGTTATTAGTGATAGGTTGGCTCGCCATGAAATCTCATCTACATCTATGAAATCTAGATGTATAGAAATCTAGACAATGCTGGATGAAGTAAACTGAGCAGGCATGAGCTGGAGGGGATGCCCCAAAATTCAGGAAGAAAACGGCATGGAGTTGGGGGCTCTGAGGCTCCAGCCCAAGCCTTAATTCAGTGTAAAAGGGCTGAAAACTGTGGCAATTGGCACGACCCAGTGGGAAGTTGTGAAAATAAATTGGTTTCACGCCTTCAACGCATCGGAGTAGAGCGTGAGCCTGTGTGGAGTATACTCATTTAACAGAAAGCAGAAAATATCTTCTGCTGGCTGTATAATTAATTTCAGCATCACTCTAATTCAAGGAGAAATGACGCTGGACAGCAAACACAGATCGTGGTCTTTTATGGGGGCCCATTAATTGCTGTAATTTATGTCACAGAGCAACACAGCTCTGACCCCTGGCTCCCTGCCAGCCACCCTCCCAGGACTCTCCACTAAAATCTGTCTTTGTGGAAATGAGGGGGGGAGGTTTCCTTCCCCAGTTTAAACAACGGAGCTCATTAGGGCTGATCTTGGTGATGAGAGCAGAACCCAGGGTTGGGAGACCCTCCCATCCCCACCTCGGGAAATTCTGAAGCCACCATCACCAGGCTCTCCAAGCCCTGACTCCAGTTCCAACTCAGAAAGCAAGTCACATCCCAACACCCTAGAAACATCTGCAGGTAGGAATCCAGAAACTGCTTCCTGCAAGGAGGAAAAGTACAAAACAGAGGATGTCTGAGAGAGCTAGGTAGATGGACCAGGCTGCCCAAGAAGGGCAATAGTGGTGCAGTTGTTGCAATTCCTATAAATCCGTCTACCGTCTACTTGGTTACGGTATGCATGCTTCCTTTGTCATCAAAATGTATCTATGATCCACAAGGATAAAAGGAAGCCCAAATTCCCTGCCCAACTGGAATTCACCAAAACTCAGAAATCCTAAGGGAAGATGAGGTACAAATTTAAAAAGATGAGGTACAAATTAAAACAGGTAATGCTAGAATCATTTCCCTTTGGTTTTGGAAAAGCATCAAAAAGCCCCAGCACAGCAACCGCCAACAAGTTTTTTGAGAACATGGGTAATTCATCTTTGTATCCCCCACAGCGTCTGGTTCTGAAAGCACCAAATATACTACATCAATAAATATACTGATTAAAAGATTCAGTGTCCATTTGTCTCAACTACACTTTAACTCTGATCCCCCAGCAGCCCCTTTCTGCTCCAATTCTCTTCCAACTAGGCCCAGCTTTTTCAATTTATTTATTTTTAATTGAAGGACAATTACTTTACAATATTGTGTTGGTGTCTGCAATACATCAACATGAATCAGCCAAAGGTATATATATAATGGAGCTTCCCAGGTGGTGTGAGTGGTAAAAAAAAAAAAAAAAAAACCCGTAACAGAGGCAGGTTCGATCCCTGGGTCAGGAAGATCCCCTGGAGGAGGGCATGGCAACCCACTCCAGTATCCTTGCCTGGAGAATCCCATGGACAGAGGAGCCTGAAGGGGTACAGTCGATGGAGTCACAAAGAGTCCAACACGACTGAAGCGACTTAGCAAGTGAGCAAGAATACATATAATGAATCAGAATGTAACTTGGAGCCAATACAGAGGAAGGCTCAAATTTATATCACCTAGAAGCAAATCGATCCGTGGAATCCAGAAGATAATGGGATGGTTGGGCTTGACTACTTACTCTTCATCAGCCGTCACTGTCAACGGGCTGAGAACAGCAACTCCCCGCTGCCCGTGGGATACTCTACTCAGACAGCCTGCGTCCAACCCTCCCATTGCAGCTGCTCCAAGACCATACCTGCCACACTCCTCTTCTGAGATAGTCGCTCCCCTCGTTATTGAGCCCATCATTATCACTCCCTACCTGAATATTCATTGGAAAGACTGATACTGAAGCTGAAACGCCAATATTTTGGCCACCTGATGCGAAGAACTGATTCATTGGAAAAGACCCTGATGCTGGGAAAGATTGAAGGTGGGAGGAGAAGGAGATGACAGAGGATGAGATGGTTGGATGGCATCACTGACTCAATGGACATGAGTTTGAGTAAACTCTGGGAGTTGGTGATGGACAGGCCTGGTGTCCTGCAGTCCAGGGGGTCACAAAGAGTCGGACACGACTGAGCGACTGAACTGAACTGGCTGAGCACTTGACTCCCTTCCTCCCCACAAAACCCATCCCCATGGCAAGCAGTCACCCAATCTCATCTGGAAGTTTCCTTCCTCCCCACCTCCACTACCCCTGACCCAGTCTCCTAAGGATTCCCTGGGGTTCCCTCAAGTCTCCAGCTTCCTCCTTCTCTACCCACTGAGGCATCCCGGCTTTCTTCCCCCTCAAGTCTTTATTGAATGTTACAGTATTGCTTCTGTTTTATGTTTTGGTTTCTCGGCTCTGAGGCAAGGGGGATCTTGGCTCTCTGACCAGGGATTGAACCTGCAACCCCTGTATCACAAGGTGAATCTTAACCGCTGGACCACCAGGGAAGTCCCTAGGTTTTCTTTCTAAGGACGGTTATGACCATCTTCTGTGCTCAGAAACGTTTAAAAGAAACTCAGCTCCTTGAGGAGAAATTAAAATTTGTTCATGATCTGCCCCCTTACCTACTTTTTCTTTTTTTGAAACAAAATTTTAACCAGCTTGAATTCTATCAACTTTCACTTAGCCCGAAAGCTGTCAGTCGAATGAAGTTTTCATGCTTTAAATGTTTTCATATAATAGTCGTAGTGAGACACATAGTCCTGAAGATTTTATTTGTTCTTCATTTACTTTTATTTGGATAAAAGACATCTAATATGAAATCAAGCATTATCAAGTATACCATTCAGCGGTATCAAGTGTATTCACGTTGTTGCGCAACCATTACCACCACCCATCTCCAGAACTCTTTTCATCTTGCAAAACCGAAGCTCCTTACTCTTTAAGCAATAGCTCCCCATGACTTCCTCCTCTGGTAATCACCTTTCTTTGATTTGTCTTTTTTTTTCTTTTGAGATTCCATATGAGTGAGATCAGGCAATATCTGTGTTTCTGTGTCTGGCTTATTTTACTTAGCATAATGTCCTCCAAGTTCATCCACGTTGTCACATATGTCAGGGTTTCCTTCCTTCTCATGCTCAGTAATACTTTATCACATATGTGTGCTGCATTTTTTTTAATCCATCTGTCCGCAGATACTTTTTTCCATGTTGTGAATGATCCTTAACAAACTGTTTTACATTCTTTTTTTCATACTAAGTCTCTGAAGGCTGAAGTGGATTTTAGACTCAGAGCACACCTCAGTTCACACCAAGCACATTTCCAGGGTTCAACAGGCAGATGTAGCAGGTGGCCAGGATTGGACAGGCAGTCCTGGTTCCACGGCGTTGACCGAGTCACTTACTCGCTGAGCCCTGGACCCAGCATAGTCTCCCTGAGACAGAGCACTCACAAAAAGGTCTGGTGAGTGAAAAAGGAATGAAGAGATGCTCATGGTCTTCAGCTGCACAGTGTGAAGGACAATGCCAATCACACAGATTCGGAGTGAGAATAAAATCACACCTTTTGGAGCCAAACCAAGGTTGAGGTCTAGAACGAAGAAACCCCAGGCAACAAGCTCAACTTCAATAAACTTCAAATTGTTGATCAGTCAACTAGGGGGTGATAGTGGCCACGATACACCGCATACAGGGGTTGGCATAAAATGACCGTTCAGCGGCTGCAGTTAAAACTGAGCAAACAATAGTGGCACCACAGTGAGGGAAGGACCCAGTGCAGTAATCAATCACACCACGGCTACAGGGCAGGGGAGCCCGGCGTGCTGCATCCACGGGTTCGCACAGACTCCAACTCACCAGCAACAATCACACCCCGCTTTCAGCGAGGGGAAGAAAGGAAAAAAGGGAGAGAGGACCACAGTAAAGAGGCAGGGAGTAAAGTAGGAAGCAAGGGATGAAAGGAAGGAAGGAAGGAAGGACTGCAAGGGGAGAGGTGGGTGTCTCATGGAAACCTTCAAGAAGAGAGACGACCTGCTCAAGGTGGAAAAGTTCACCAGCCCCCAGAAAATTGGGGGGAGGGCAGGGGAAGATGTGGTGGTTCCAGAAAAAGAAACTCAGTAATAGTTGTGCACCCACCAAGCCAAGGAATCCTCCCCAGCCCTCCCGCCTCCAGCCCTGCAGACGGCTGCTGCCCCTTTCCACGAGGGCCTCAGTCCGCATCTGCTGACTGTTCGCAGCGCCACCTGCACACAAAGCTGCCTTCCTCTCTGCATAAATCACATGTTAAATATCAGGGCTGGCCCCAGCGCCCATGCTCCTTGGAAAGAGAAAAACTAGGTCTTCCTTCCCAGCTCGTGCTCTGATTTATACGCCTCCATTTATGGTGTCAGTCGGCATGAAAGCAGAATTTGTGTTCCTGCAATGACACCATAAATCCTCCCAGCTGCCCCTCCACTTGCCGGGAATCCTGAAAGCTCAGCTTCAGCTGACAGCAGATAAAGGCTCTTAGGGCCAGCCAGAAATTCACAAGCAAATAACAAAAGGGCTGGGTGGGCAGTGCAAGCATGTTCGCAGGCACTTAGGTGCAGGGCGCGGGCTGCAAGAAGAGCGCCTGGGTGAGACCAGAATGCTCCAGGACTTTTTTTTAATACAAGCTGTTCTTTCCATCATCTGAGTTAACGTCTCCCAGTGTATTCGTTTGCAAGGGCTGCGATAACAAACAATGTCAGATGGGGCGGCTTCAACAACAGAAATTTATTTTCATCCACAGAGGACTAGATAAAGAAGATGTGCTACATATATACAATGGAATATTACTCAGCCATAAAAAGGAAGGAAATCGTGTCATTTGCAGCAACACAGATGGACCTAGAGATTATCTAAGTGAAGTAAATCAGAAAGACAAACATCACATGATAAGACTTATAAGTGGAATCTTAAAAATGATGCAGATAAACAAACTCAGACTTAGAACACAAACTTAAGCTTACCAAATTGTCTTTTTTTTTTTTTTGGCTGCCTTTAGTGATACACAAAGTTTAGGAAACACCAGATAACTACACTCTCTACTCCATACCATTTGTCCCTTTAAAGTTTAGCAAAAAATAAAGAGACAGAAAAGGGATGCAAGGATGAATTCCTAAAGATTTCCTGAAACGAATCCTCATCAAAAATTTCCAGGATTTCAATATGTGCACATAAAAATCCAATCCTTTGTGGTGAATAGTCACAATCATACTAGACAGAGAGCTGTGATTAATTGTTCAGCCTATGGGGGCAGGGGGAGGGGGTGTGGGTAGAGATGGTTCTAGGAAGGAACTGAATTGGGTTTTGGCTCCATCCTCCTTAAAGTGAAGTCACTCAGTCGTGTCCGACTCTTTGCGACCCCACGGACTGTAGCCTGCCAGGCTCCTCCCTCCATGAGATTCTCCAGGCAAGAGTACTGGAGTGGGTTGCCATTTCCTTCTCCAGGGGATCTTCCTGACCCAGGGATTGAACCCGGGTCTCCCGCATTCCAGGCAGACGCTTTAACCTCTGAGCCACCAGGGAAGCCCCCATCCTCCTTAAAGAGGTCTTTAAAACTCTGTGCTGTGCTAAGTCACTTCAGCCGTGTCTGACTCTTTGCGACCCTATGGACTGTAGCTTGCCAACCTCCCCAGCCATAGAGTTCTCCAGGCAAGAATGCTGGAGTGGGTTGCCATGTCCTCCTCTAGGGCGTCTTCCCGACCCAGGGATCGAGCCCACGTCTGTGTCGCCTCCATCTTCTGCACTGGCAGGTGGGTTCTTTACCACTAGCGCCACCTGGGAAGCCCTAAAAACTCTTTCAGTAACTATCAGGTGAGAAATTCACACCTATCCCCACAGAGGCTATTTTTCCATTGATATCATTTTGTTTTCTTAGATGGTGTCAAAGTCCTAAGAGTAACATTATCTGAATCAGCTATCCAAAAAAAGAAGAAACCATTTTAAATCAATATGATTCATCCCATTAGATACAATCTGATAATTTTTTAGAAAGACTTAACCTCAGACGTTTCTTTTTTCTCTAAAATCTTGCTCATCTTGTCAAAGTATTAATACATTTTTCGAAGCACAAACCCTCCTAAAATGTGACCGCTTAAGAGAAGGCGATGGCGCCCCAATCCAGTACTCTTGCCTGGAAAATCCCATGGATGGAGGAGCCTGGTGGGCTGCAGTCCATGGGGTCGCTAAGAGTCGGACACGACTGAGCAACTTCACTTTCACTTTTCACTTTCATGCATTGGAGAAGGAAATGGCAACCCACTCCAGTGTTCTTGCCTGGAGAATCCCAGGGATGGGGGAGCCTGGTGGGTTGCCGTCTATGGGGTTGCAAGTGTTGGACACGACTGAAGCAACTTAGCAGGAGCAGCAAAAAGAAAGTGGGAGTTTAGTTCTGTTTCTACTGATGACAGGAGGTAAATTTTATTTAAAAGAGGAGTTTTGGGATTTACCGAGGATGACATTGACAATGTGGCACACTGGAATGAAATTATCCCAATTCTATCCAGGACACCATTGTTCACAATTCTTTTAAAATTTAGACTTTTTATTCATCATTTACTCAATGGCCTGCAGCAAAGGTGAATTTTTAAGGCAAGAGTGAACTAATCTGGGGACTTCCCTGGTGGTCCAGTGGTTAAGAATCTGCTTTCCACTGCAAGGGACATGGGTTCAATCCCTGCCTGAAGAACTAAGATCCCACAGCCTCAGGCAGCTAGCCCCCGAGCCGCAACTGGCGAGCCCTCTCACTTCAAGTAGAAAAAAGTCCAAGTGCCGCAACAAAGACCCAGTGCAGCCAGAGTCATAATAATAAATTAATCTGTTTGGCCAAGAGTTAAAATTATTTTTCAACTTAAACAATTATTTTTCAACTAGTTCTTATCTGTACCTAGCAAACATTTTTTGTTATTCCAATGGCAAAACAGTAACTAATGAAGCAACGCGAAATATGCACACAGCAACATAAATACTTATACAGTCAAGTTCAATAAAAAGAATCATTTCAAGAGAATAGACTGCCACTGACTTCAAAAGGATGTTTCTCACTTAAAAAGAAAGTGATCACTACGGAAACACATTTTAAATTCTGAGATTATTTTGTGGGGGTGGAGGTGTGCCTGTGATGGGAGTTATTACTCAGTTTGATTTCCTATGGTACTGGGTCTTGTACTGTGAATTTGGGTCAAGTACTAGTTATCTCTTTCTTCCATTAAAATTAATGGCACTTTGTTATGTCAAAATCAGAATGGAAAGATTTCAATAGTGTTTTTCATAGAAGACAAGATTCCTGGTTGCAACCTCTCCCCTCCCTCTCCACCGAAAGAAAAAAATAGATACTTTGATCATTATCATACTTTTTAAAATGGATCAGTAGTGATCATCTCATTATATTGAACATATTTTTATCATTACATAAAGAAAAGATTCATAGTATGAACAGTATTAAAAATTCATGTTGTAATTAGGATTGGGTCTCCATGGTCCAGATAAATTGATCAATCAATGTAGGCAGCTGTCTCAATAACTGAAGCTACATAAATATTTGAACTAGCTGGGGAGCCATTCGATTATGTAAATTGTCCAGTTTAGTTGTCCATAAGTATAAGATTAATGAGCTATTGGGCAATCGTCATTTCTTCATTAACTGCGTAGTGTGGAAATAAATTAAAAGACCACAGCCACCAAACCGTGGAAAGTTCAAACCAGGACTAGTCCTACTTGTTAAGCACTTGCCAAGCAAGAAGCTGCAAGACGTTTCACATGCATCGTCTCATGCAACTCCCACAGATTCCACTATTTTCCCTTTTGCGGGGGGGGCCTCTTCACAGCATGTGGAATCTTAGTTTTCTGATCAGGGATCAAACCTGGGCCCCCTGCAGTGGAAGCACAGGTCTTAACCATGGGACTGCCAGGGAAGTCTCTAGTCTCCCTTTTTACCAGAGTGGAAACTTGGTTTATACAGAGCCCCACAGGCAGCCCAGCTGGGACGAGGCGCAGCCTGAACTTGACTCTCAACCCACAGCTAAGCTGCTTCTTGCCATGTGGAGGGGTCACTGGATCTGGGTTGAAGCCCAAGCTGTCTTACCCAGTGGGTTATTAGATCATTGTAAAACAGCTAAATCAGGTAACTCAATGCAACCAAGAAAAATGAAAACAAGTTATCTTACTGTCCACATATTAGTCTATTTTAAAGCGTAAATCCTAAATCTCTACATTATGCCATTGCCTGATGAAACAATCCTATGCCATCTGTCCTAACAAACAGAAAGGGGTTCGAACACATGCGTGATCGGAACCTGGTGAACAGCGGAAGCAGCGGTACAGGTGGGACGGTGTAAACAGAGAAGTGCAAGTCCTAAGTGTAAACAGTAGCTGAACACGGACATGACCGATTCTGGAATCAACACTGAGGCCTCCGAAGCTCCCTCAGACGGGGCCTTCCCATTCCTGCTGACCTCTGCCTGGATCTGCAGACCTGGTGGGTCCCTCTGGCCACCAGCCTGAGCCCACCCCCCACAACCCCAGGGGAGAACTGTTTGCAATACACCCACAGCCGGGTGTATAGGCCAGAGTTATCTCCCAGGGACTAGAGGGAAGCAGGGGCTTCCCAGCTGGCGGTAGTGGTAAAGAACCTGCCTGTCAATACAGGAGATGTAAGACACACAGGTTTGATCCCTGGGTCAGGAAGATCCCCTGGAGGAGGAAATGGCAATCCACTCTAGTATCCTTGCTTTAAAAACTCCATGGACAGAGGAGCCTGGCGGGCTACAGTCCATAGGATCGCATAGAAGTGGACATGACTGAAGCAACTTAGCACACAGAGGTGAGCAGAGTGGATGAGAGTGGTCAGCCCCTTCTCCTCGCCTCCTTCATCTCTCAGGGTGCCTCCCTCCAAATTCATTGCTTTACCCAAGTCAACCTAGCCGACACACTCCAGGCTCTACAGGCTGTTATGGGTTGAAATGTGCTCCCAAAACATTTATGTGAACACCAGCCCCTCAGTGGGGTTCCCTGGTGGCTCAGACAGTAAAGAATCCGCCTGTGATGTGAGAGACCTGAGTTCCATCCCTGGGTTGGGGAGATCCCCTGGAGGAGAAAATGGCAACCCACTCTAGTATTCTTGCCTGGAGAATCCCCATGGGCAGTGGAGCCTGGCGGGCTATGGTCCATGGGGTCACAAAGAGTTGGACGTGACTGAGCAACTAAGCAGCTTACCCCTCAATACCTTATAATTTAACCGTCTTTGAAATAAAGTCCCAGCGGATGTAATTAAAGATGAGATCACTGCTCGTGTGCTAAGTCGCTTCAGTCCTATCCGACTCTTTGTGACCCCCATGGACTGTTAGCCCACCAGGCTCTGTCCATAGGATTCTCCAGGCAAGAATACTGGAGTGGGTTGCCATGCCCTTCTCCAGGGGATCTTCCTGACCCAGGGATCGAACGCATATCTCTTAGGTCTCCTGAATTAGCAGCTGGGTTCTTTACCACTAGCACCACCTGGGAAGCCACGATGAGGTCACTGCTGCTGCTGCTGCTAAATCGTTTCAGTCGTGTCCAATTCGGTACGACCCCATAGACGGCAGCCCACCAGGCTCCCCCATCCCTGGGATTCTCCAGACAAGAACACTGGAGTGGGTTGCCATTTCCTTCTCCAATGCATGAAAGTGCAAAGTGAAAGTGAAGTCGCTCAGTCGTGTCCGACTCTTAGCGACCCCATGGACTGCAGCCTACCAGTCTCCTCTGTCCATGGGATTTTCCAGGCAAGAGTACTGGAGTGGGGTGCCATTATGTTCTCCAGACGAGGTCACTAGGATGCTAAGCCAATGCCTGGCATCCTTATAAAAGGGGGGAGGGGGGACTTGGACACAGATACACACGGGGAGAAGACCAAGTGAAGGTCAGAGCGCTGCTGACACAAGCCAAGGAACTGTCAGAGCCGGGGGCAAGGCCCGGAGCACGGTCTTCCCTGGAGCCTTCAAAGCGGAGCCTGGCCCTGCTGACACCTTTGTTGTTGGACTTTTGGCCTTCAGGACCGTGGGAAAACAATTTCTGTCGTTCTAAGCCACCCAGGTTACAGTTCTCTGTTACACAGTCCCAGAAAATGAATCCAGGACACCGGGGTTACCAGCACCCAGTCCATCCTGAAACCTCTGGAAAATCCTTCCCAACCACACCTCATCCGGCCCAACAGGAAGTTAAAAATAAACCACCGTAAACTGGCGGCCGACTCTGGATAAAGGCTTATTTCCAGAGTACTGATTAACTGACATCTCACACAGGGCTCGGCGGAGTCCCGCTGTCCAGAGGAAACCTCTGGAAGGTCACAAAGCCCCAGAAGGGCAGCCAGAGCCCCCACAGGAAGACCTTGAGTCTCCTGTGCTGCCAAGTCCTGCCATGCATGAGACATCGGGAAAGGCACAAAGGAGTCTTTATGTCCAGTCACTAAAACCTGGTTCTGGGCTTCCCTGGAGGTTCAGATGGGAAAGAATCTGCTTCCAATGCAGAAGACCCGGGTTCGATCCTTGGGTCAGGAAGACCTCCTAGAGAAGGAAGTGGAAGCCCACTCCACTCTTCTTGCCTGGGAAATCCCATGGACAGAGGAGCCTGTTGGGCTACAGTCCACGGAGTCGCAACACAGTCAGACACAACTGAAGCAACTTAGCATCCACGCACGGTGGTCCAATGGATACAAATCCGCCTGCCAATGCAGGGGACACAGGTTCAGTGCCTGATCCAGGAAGATCCCACATTCCTCAGAGCAGCTAAACCCATGAACCTCAACCACTGAGTCCAAGCTCTAGAGTCCGATGAGAGAAGCCACTGCATGCAACCACAGAGTAGCTGCCACAACTGGAGAAATCCAGCTTGCACCAACGAAGACACAGTGCAGTCAAACCATAAAAGAAATTAATTTAAAATGTATTTTTTTAAGATAAGTTGAAATCTTAACCCTGAACCTCAGAGTGGGGCCTTGCTCATAAACAAGGTCATTGAGGGTGTAATTAGTTAAGACAAGATGAGGTCCTACAGGAATAGGCAGGTCCCTCATCCACTGTGGCTCATGTCCTTATAGGAAGAGAAGGGACACGGGGAGAACACTGAAAACGGAGAGAGATGGGGTGATGTGGCTGCAAGCCAAGAAATATCACAGACTGCTGACCATCCACCAGAAGCTGGAAGAAACGGCTAGTCACTCAGTCGTGTCCAACCCTTTGCAAATCCGACCCACTGACTGTAGCCTGCCAGGCTCCTCTGTCCATGGGATTCTCTGAGCAAGAATACTGGAACGGGTAGCCATTCCCTTCTCCAGGGGATCTTTCCAACCCAAGGATCGAACCCGGGTCCTCTGCATTGCAGGCAAATGCTTTACCATCTGAACCCACCGGGGGAGACCAGTGAAGCTGGGAGAGGGGCGAGGAAAAGCTCCCCTCTGGGTTTCACAGGGAGACAGGTACTGCTGACAACTGGTTTCAGAATCTTTAAGTCTCCAGAACCGTTGGACAACACAGTCCTGTTGTTTGAGGCCATCCTGTTTGTGGCGCCGGCCCAGGAAACAAATACGAATGTGGAGACTGAAACTGTGAGTAGGGTTAGTTCATCAGGAAATCTCAACTAGCCCTAAACTCACTTCCTCTGTAGCAGCAAGTACGGAATCAGCGTTCTTCTGGGATAGGCCTATCACAACAGCAGAGAGGGTGATAACCAACCATCACTGAAACTGCTTCCACTACAACACACATCGGTGTCTGTAACATTGCACCATAAATGAGAGGAGGCTCACCAACGGCATTGGTGAAGGCTCCCACCAAACTACTGAAGCACACTGACGGGATGCTCTGAGGATATCAAAGCTTTCAAAGTCAGTCTGTTTGAGTATCCCCAGAAAGTGCCTTCCCACCAAACTTTGTGAACCCATTACTTTGCACATTGGTCTGACTTTAATCACCCTCCACCCCACCCCCCACCCTGTCCCACTCCAACCCACAGCAAAGTTCAATGCTGGGCCTCTCCCAGGGGTGACCCAGAGACAGAGGGGAGGCCAACAGAGGCTGGAAGAAGAGAGAACTTGCAAAATGCATATTCCATACACTTTTGCCTGGTGTGCGTGTGTGCGCTGAGTTGCCCAGTTGTGTCTGACATTTTGTGACCCCATGGGCTGCAGCTCACCAGGCTCCTCCGTCCATGGGATTGTTCAGGCAAGAATACTGGAGTGGGTTGCCATTTCCTCCTCCAGGGGATCTTGTCGACCCAGGGATCAAACCAAAGTCTCCTGCACACCAGGCGGATTCTCTACCATCTGAGCACCAGGGGAGCCCTGATAAAACCAAGAAATACAAAGTTTGTCGTGATAATAACGACAAACCATAAAATGGTTCTGCCAGCTGGGGATTCCTCAAGGGTCACGTTTGTGAACGTCAAGGCTAAGAAATACAGGACCTAGATTCGAGCTGGGGGCCCCTCAGGTGGACAGGCTTCCATGGGAAGGCAGAGGGACAAGCAACGCAGGGCACTTCTCACCCCCTAATCTTATGAAAACACCTGTCCTGCTGGATCAGGGCCCACCCACAAGACCTCATTCTATCGTAATTACCTCTCTAAAGTCCTTATCTCCAAAAATAGCTCCATTCTGTGGCCTGAGGGGTTAGGACTCCAACACTGGGCTTGAGAAGGTGGATAGGAGTGAGGGTGGACACAATTCATCCCAGAACAAAAACCCCAAGAGATGCAAGGCTTGCACCTTCTAAGTAAGGATGCTCGGGATGATAGCAGCTCACAACCACTTCGAACACCAAACACGAGCCTACAAGCCCTTTCAGGGGCAGAGCACGCTGAGCAACTCTACTGAAAAGGTCGCTGATGCCCAGGCACCAATGAGGCATGGCCCACCCAGCTGTTTGTAATAAATCACGTTACTTTCCTAATGTTGAAATTTTCCTCTGTCACCCTGAGATGGATGAACCTCTCAGATTACACACAGAGAAATCCAACACCATCATGTTCCTTTCCCAGAAAAAAAACAACAAAAACCAACTCTGTTTTAAGGCTCTTGCTTTTCATTCTCTCCACTCACATATAATTGTCACTGACCCTTCATTCAATGGTCACACTATTTACCCATCCAAGGTAAGTACTGTGCCAAAAGAGCTGAGGTCCAATCAGCACTTTGGGGGAATATTTCTGCTTGAACTCCTGCAGCAGGGTCTATAGGATCCCAGTTGAACAGCTGCTGCAGTTCTTAACGCACAGGAAGTTTGAGCCCTGGGCCTCTCCATTGCCTTGAATGATGACTCAGGAGACAGAGGGGTCAGAGGTCTTGAGGCTCCACTGAGGGGCATTTCCCCCAAGATCTTAATGTTACATATGCCAGAGCATGTCTTCTGTCTCCCAGACAGTGAGTAACACAAACACAACTGAATTTATTTTTCACCCAGATGCTTCATCTTGCTTGTCTTTCTTTTATGGAGCAAAGTAACACCGTGGATGTTTCCATAGAGGAACCAGGACTGATTCTGCAGAATTTTAATTGTGGTTCCTTAAAACCCTATAATGCTTCATCAGTCACTCACTGAGGAAATTTTCTTTTTTTAATTTTATTGATATATAGTTGATGTATAAGTTGTGTTAATTTCTGCTCTATAGAAAACTGACCCAGTTTACGTATGTTCTTTTATATATATTCTTGTCCATGGGACTTCCCTGGTAGCTCAGACAGTAAGGAATCTGCCTGCAACACAGGAGACCCAGGTTCCATCGCTGCGTTGGGAAGATCCCCTGGAGAAGGGAAAGGCAACTCATGCCAATACTTTCGCTTGGAGAATCCCATGGAGAGAGAGGAGCCTGGCAGGCTACAGTCCGTGGGGTCCCGAAGAGTCGGACAGGACTGAGCAACTAAGCATAAGCACAATTCTTTTTCATATTCTTTTCCAGTATGTTTATCACAGGATGCTGAACATACTTCTCTGTGCTATACAGTCAAGTCTGTGGAAACATTTTCACTGTAATACCATAAGTTCTGTATTTGTGTTCGTGGTTCAGTTCTGATCCTAGAACCCAATTTTCCTGAGGGCAGATCTGGTTCTTGGGTCTACTCACAGTGCATCTGATGCCTTAGACACACACACACACAAAGACGTTCACTGGAGGGGCCATTTGGGACAGAAACCCAGACCCCACTTGGCTTGCCCACCCGTGTGCCCTCGAGGCGCCAGGTGCCATGGAGCTGTAGCCACTCAAAGGGGGCGCCTTTTTCCAACTGGTCTACCAGGGGAGACTCCTTTTTCTGAACAGTCTGCCCAGGGCAACATCTTTTTCTAACCAGTCTGTCTAGACATTCATGCTTTTACTAATTTGTACAAAAGCCCATACAAGTTGCCAGCGGCTCTGCATAATGAAAGAAATCAATAAATGCTTGAATGAAAAAAATACGTGATCATCTGCAACGGCCAAGTCAAGGTAACGCTTTCTTTAAAAACTCACTCACAACCGGGAAATTTCTCCAGCCATGAGCGTTCTGACCTCACAGTACACCTAACAAATGGCTTTAGATGAAGAGATAAATCTTTAACAAGAACATTATGAAAATGGAAAGAGTTTTCCATGAGTGTAGAGGGAATGACTCAGAAGAGGGAGAAGAAGCCATCAGCTGTTTTCTCTTTTTTCCCTTCATCTTCCTTTCCCTTCCCCTCGGCCTTGAATAACCTTCCCTTTAACAAAGAGATCTTAGAGTATCTTCAAAAGTTGACATTTAGTACTTTAAACTCCAAAATTAGCTTTAATTCAAGAAACATTCCTGTCCCACAGGCAACAGGAAACAATCAATATTCTATCCTCGCATCACAGAACGACTGGGAGCCAAGTGTAGCTGAAAAAAGTAGAATAAAGTTGCCTTTGAAGAGCGGAGGATAAGTCTGGGGGGCACTATAGGAACTGGAAGGACAGATATTTTGGCAATAATAATCCAGTGAAAAATTCTCAGTGCAATCCTGGACTCTCAAGAGATCTTAGATCACAATGCAAATAATGGGAACTCCTAGCAAAGGGACAGTTAACAAATATAGGTCCATAGCTCCAAAACCATTCATGTAGAAGAAATCAGAATCCCTAAAGGAAGAAAAATATTCTACCGAGTGTTGAGGAAAGAGCTGGCTACCAAATCAAAAGCATGGAGCATGAAGTGGCCTGATACATTTTTCTAATCCATACCCATCTGCTAAGTCATGGGGAAATCACCTATACATTGACTCTTTCTTCAACTTTTCAAGAATGCTCAGTGCCAAAAGGTGACAAGAAGGGCAAGGCAGTATGGATTCAATGGTCAGAACTTCCAAGCACTATGTCACCAACTCAAGACATGTCAAGGAACCAAATAATACTTAGAGCAGAAAGGAAAACCAGGAGGCAGAGAAGCCACAAGGCAGAGAGAGAGGAAGGCGGTAGATAGAGGAATATTCCCTGGGAACCTAAGAAGCGCCAGGTAGAGGCAGAGGAGGAAAGCAGAATGTTTGGAATGCAGACATTGGACCCCAAAGGGGTGCTGCAGTCCTTCCGATCCTCAGGGAGGTGTAGGCAGCAGAGATGAGAGATGCAGCCCAAGTCTTTCTTCCTCACCTTCCCTTTATCCTTAAAATAAACTCCATCTTCCATGATGAACTGAGCGGGTGTCCATTACTAGTTATCTGAAAGAGCCTAATTAACAGAAGGGTTGAATACAAATGTGAAAATCTAACAGAAGAAAATTACCAACTGCCTTTTGTTCACTAACATATTGAATACATTTTCACACTGTGTGCTTTACACGTATATACTCGCTGTTGTAGAATTGCTAAGTCATGCCTGACTCTTTTGTGACCCCATGGACTATAGCCTGCCAAGATCCTCTGTCCATAAGATTTCCCAGGCAAGAATACTGGAGTGGGTTGCCATTTCCTCCTCCAGGAGACCTACCTGACCCAGGGACTGAACCTGGGTCTCACTGAACTTGTGGCTCCTGCACTGCAGGCAGATTCTTTACAGCTGAGTCACCAGGGACACCCACCACATATACATAAAATACACATGTATGTATATTATGTAATTGATATGCATTTTATATATACACATATATATTTAATCAAATTTCCATTGAATTCTCATGAGATATTATCATCAGTTTACAAACACAAAAATTGTAATTTAGAGTATTTAAACACCTTGCACAAGATGATACTAGGTAGCACCAGAAAAGCCAAAGGAACCCAAGGCTTTCAGTCTGTAAGCCTGAGCTTTAATACATGACACCATTGTCATGCAACAGGTTAGAAAATTCAGTCAAAAATCGCTATCCAACACAAAGATTTTTCTGCAGACAACAATGAAACATTGGCAAGCTTCACTGATAATTTATAAGGTAAAACCAACAACAAACCCTCTAGTTTACTTTAGCGTAAAAAATAAGAGAAAAACTGAAGAAAAAAGACGAAGTGGCTTAACTAGACAAAATATAAAATTTTTCTGTACTCCTCTCCTGAAAAAAAAGAATCATAAAGCGAATCAAAAGCCAAATGCCAATTGGGAGAAAACATCTGCAGCATAACAGATAATAAAAGCTATTATCTTTAATATGTAAAAAGTTTGTGCAAATCAATAAGATAAACAAGGATCCTGGGGATAAATCATTAACAATAGTTAATAAAAGAGGAAACACACTTTCAATCAAATACACAAATTATGATAAACCTTACTAATTATCAAAACACACTTTTTAATGTACACATACACACACATATGCATGCGTATATATGTTTACATCTGTATCACATGTAACCAGCCCAAACACCTAAACCCAGGGATTACTGCTGGGTAGTATGATTACAGATGACTTTTACTTTCTTCTTTGTGTTTCTGTTTATTTTCCACAAGGAACTGGGGGTGGGGATCATATTTAAATAATCAGATTTAAAAATGATAATTTTTAAGGTATCTAAAACAGAAGTAGAGTATATAATGAAACATATTTAGTCCAATTTGGTAGCAAATAGTAATGTAAGTGGCAACGTAAGAACAAAATATCAATCCACGGCAGTTAACAAATATTAGCCTTGGATTTCTCTTGCCTGGGAAGTCCCATGGACGGAGGAGCCTGGTGGGCCACAGTCCATGGGGTCGCTGGGAGTCAGACATGACTGAGTGACTTCACTTTCACTTTTCACTTTCATGCATTGGAGAAGGAGATGGCAACCCACTCCAGTGTTCTTGCCTGGAGAATCCCGGGGATGAGGGAGCCTGGTGGGCTGCCGTCTATGGGGTCGCACAGAGTCAGACATGACTGAAGCGACTTAGCAGCAGCAGCCTTGGGTTTATTTTGATTAACTGAAAACCTCAAATAGTCTAGAATGCACCTGTGACTAGACTAGCTTAAAGAATTCTAAAACATGAGCTACTTAGTCCAAAGTACTTTAAGAAATTATTTGAGATATTTATATTTAATCATAGGAAAACAGACTTATATTAGATGATTTAGAGATATTTTTAAATAAATATAAATATTAAATAAATATTCCTGTTGGAATCTGTAGAACATTATTCTAAGTCTGATTATTGGAAAGAAACTATCTGTTACGCTACGAGCTCTCAGGCACTTTAGTTTAACAGCTTCTATGATAAAAAGCTCATTCTTGATCTGGGAAAAGGCATCTCAGGGTAACAAATTGGGTGGGAGTGCCGTAGCCACAAAGCAGCTTCCCTCCAAAGGGAAATTCAAGTTTCATTATGTCAAATTGGCCTTGAAATTACAACTGCCGCTCACAAATGTTAGTTTTTAATAGAATAAAATGTCATCCTGTGGGACTGACACTTTACAAACCTGAAGAAGTGTTTTCAAGTTTTTTATTGGTATTGTAAGTGTAAATGTTCAACTGAGAACTGAGTCATCGACTAGTTTCTCTAATTAAATTTTTAACCGGGAATAAAGAATGTACTTTAAAAGCTTGACTGCTACTTCAGAGCTGCAGTAATTCCAGTGAAAGACCAGATTACATGAGTGGTAACACTCATCTGTAGCCATTTGGTTTCACTAAAGTAGGGCTCAGACAACGTGCTAGAATATTCGGATCCCAGACTTTACAGCCACTTTCCCTAAACCTGCATTTTCACTCGGCACTTCCTCCTTCCATTTGCCTCCAACGTCCCTTCTCAGTCCAGATGAGGACAGACCAAGAGCTTAGAAAAGTTAGTCTAGCTCCACCCATCTGCATAATAAGCAAGGCAAAGGCACTGGGTATTTTCTTTGTTTTCAATAAATAATCTGTGTTCATTCTTGAAGTGGGGGGTGGTCTAACAAGGAGGCTATTAGCGAATGTTCAGTGAGCCACATAAGACAGGTACCTGCAGCTTCACCATTTAATTCAAAATCCTCATACAGAATTTTCTGCCTCCAGTGCAAAGGAAAGGTACTGAACTAAGACTGAATGGTAACCAGAGCTACTCAAAGTGGGTACCAGTCCTCATCACTTCCTTCATTAAGAAAGTCTGCTACCAAAAAGTTATGTGTGTTGACATTTAGTTTAGTATTATGGTTTTTATTTAATGTACATAAATACTGTGGAAACAGTGTCAGACTTTATTTTGGGGGGCTCCAAAATCACGGCAGATGGTGATTGCAGCCGTGAAATTAAAAGACACTTACTCCTTGGAAGGAAAGTTATGACCAACCTAGATAGCATATTGAAAAGCAGAGACATTACTTTGCCAACAAAAGGTCTGTCTACTCAAGGCTATGGTTTTTCCTGTGGTCATGTATGGATGTGAGAGTTGGACAGTGAAGGAAGCTGAGCGCCAAAGAATTGATGCTTTTGAACTGTGGTGTTGGAGAAGACTCTTGAGAGTCCCTTGGACTGCAAGGAGATCCAACCAGTCCATCCTAAAGGAGATCAGTCCTGGGTGTCATTGGAAGGACTGATGCTGAAGCTGAAACTCCAATACTTTGGCCACCTCATGGGAAGAGCTGACTCATTGGAAAAGACTCTGATGCTGAGAGGGATTGGGGGCAGGAGGAAAAGGAGATGACAGAGGATGAAATGGCTGGATGGCATCACTGACTCGATGGACATGAGTTTGAGTGGACAGGGAGGCCTGGCGTGCTGCGATTCACGGGGTCACAAAGAGTTGGACACGACTGAGCAACTGAACTGAACTGAACTGAACACACACATCAGGCTCAAGCTCTTCACCTCACAGTGAACTTGTAAAAGATGGCAGACCAGGACCTCTGCCCACACTCTGGAGACTTGGAGTGCGCTGTGAACCTAGCATATTGGAGCTGTCAGTTCAGTTCAGTTGCTCAGTAAAGTCCAACTCTGCGACCGCGTGGACTGCAGCACGCCAGGCTTCCCTGTCCATCACCAACTCCCAAAGCTTGCTCAAACTCACATCCATCGAGTCAGTGATGCCATCCAACCATCTCATCCTCTGTTGTCCCCTCCCTAGGGGTGGAAAAAGCCCTCTCACTACCCAGGACCACACATGGAGGTCATCATCCACAACGAGCAGCCCAGTTAACCCCAGGGCTTTAGATTTTGGTTCATTCATGGCTGGTTCATGACCCGATTCACTGCTCTTTAATACTTCTATGTGAGGGGACTTCCCTGACGGTCCAGTGGTTAAGAATTCACCTTCCAGTGCAGGGGACGTGAATTCAATCCCTGGTCAGGGAACTAACATCCCACATATGGCAGAGCCACCAAGCCCATGTGCCACAACTAGAGAGCCCACGTGCCGATACTACTGAGCCCCAAGCTCCGGAGCCCCCATTCCACAGCTATAGAGAAGCTGCAGCGAACATCCCTTATGCCACGACTAAGACCCAACACAGTCAAGTAAGTAAATAAATATTTTTAAAATACTTTTATTTGAATACCCGTAGCAGCATTACAAACACTGATGAGATTTCTTCGTTTTGCCATTTCCTGAGGAGTTTCTCAAAATGCAAGACTTTGGAGGCCCTTGGGCACCCCAGACAGCTGGTCAACCTAAGGCTGCAAAATCGGGACAACAGTGCCTACTACAGAAGGCCATTGTAAGGGATAAATTCTATTCTGCAGCAAAGCATCTAGGGCGTGGCCTAGCAGACGGTATGCGATCCATAAATGTTAATGATTACCATCGTTATCAGTATTATATACATCCTTGAGGTCAAAGCAGAGAGCAAGCACTCAATCCTTTCCTGTAGACTTTTAGTGATTCAGAAGGACACAAAATCCTGCTTTGTTCCAGGTTGATAAAGAATCACTGGGATTCTAAATGTTATCCCATCATCTGGAACAGAGGTAGCAAGCCTCCTCAATGGGTAGCTGCGTCTTCCACTTCCGCTGACTCTCAGCACCATGCTCCATGCCCGGAGAGCATCCGTCACTGCTGTTCACCCTCGCCATGCCCTCGCACAGAGCTCTGGCAAAGAGTAAGTCACGACGAAGAGAGGAGCTTCCTGGAAGAAGAGTGTCTGAGCCGGACACCTTACCAGAAAGCCGTGAGACTGGATGTAAGACGACAGAAACTCTGTAGGAGATTAAAATGGCAGAGCTACAACATGGCCAATTATTAGAGAAATGCAAATCAGAACCACAATGAGGTGTCACCTTACACCGGAGAGGCCATCGTTAAAAAGTCTGCAAATAACAAATGGTGAAGACAGTGTGGAGAAAGGGGAACCCTCCGACACTGTTGGTGGGAATGTGAGTTGGGGCAGCCACTATGGAGAACAATGCGGAGGTTCCTTAAAAAACTAAAAACAGAGCTACCCCAGGATCCAGCGATCCCACTCCTGGGCATATAGACAAAACTATAATTGAAAAAGATGCATGCACCCTCTTGCTCACAGAAGCGCTATTCACAATAGCCGAGACATGGCAACAACTTAAGTGTGCATCAAAGGATGAAAGAATAAACATGTGGCACAGGGGACTCCCTGGTGATCCAGGGGTTAGGACCTGGGCCCTTTCACTGCCACAGCCCCAGGCTCAATCCCTGGTCAAGGAACTAAGATCTCACAAGCCACAAGATACTACCCCCCAAAAAATATATATATATATGAGATGTGATGTATGTACAATGGAATACTACTCAGCCATAAAGAAGTAATGAAATGATGCCATCTGCAGCAACATTGAAACAAATAGAGATTATCATACCACCATGTGATATCATGTATATGGGGAATATTTATATATGATACGTGATACGCCAAATCTAAACTACGACACAAATGAACCAGTCTATGAACCAGACACAGAATCACAGACACAGAGAACAGACTAGTGGCTGCCAAGGGGGAGGGGGTTAGGGGAGGGATGGAGCGGGAGGTCGGGGTCAGCAGATGTGAAAATGGATATATACAGAATGGATATATATGTATCTTCTATATAAAGAATGGATAAACAACAAGGTCCTACTGCACAGCATAGGGAACTATCTTCAATACCCTATAATAAACCATAACTTAAAAGAAGATAAAAAAGAATGCATATATATGAAAAGTATATACATATAAAAGTGAAAAGTGAAAGTGAAGTCGCTCAGTCATATCCAACTCTTTGCGACCCCATGGACTGTAGCCTGTCAGGTTCCTCCATCCATGGGATTTTCCAGGCAAGAATACTAGAGTGGGGTGCCATTTCCTTCACCAGGGGATCTTCCCAACCCAGAGATCGAACCTGAGTCTCCAGCACTGCAGGCAGACGCTTTACCATCTGCACTACCAAGGAATCATATATATATATATATATATATGCCAAACACTCTGTTGTACAGCAAAAATTAACACAACATTGTAAATCAACTATACTTCATTTTTTAAAAAATGACAGAAAAACTCAAGGAAAGGGATGAGAACAAATCAAATGGCTCAGAGAACAGGCAAGAGAAGTAAGCAGGTTTGCTAAATGTTTTGGCAGCAAGCTGGCCAAGAGACTGATAAACTTATAAAAAAAAAAAATGTGTAGTCAAAGAGACAGAATCCAAAGCTCCATATATCTCCATGGGAGACATCCAAAGAAATGTATGTTTGCAAATAGCAGCGTCGTCCATCTGTTGTGGTGTCGGTACATTTTCTCAGCAAAGAGCTGAGGGTCCTTTAACATTCCTATGACACTACAGAATATTTTTCTGCCTCTGGTAGGTCCCTCTAATGCCTAGGTGGCTTCCTTAATGAGTCCCCGAAGAAGGCACAGCTGTTCTGGGTCTGGAATGTTTCCCAAAGGGCGCTAGCTGGACCACCTGCCCCATCTACCCACCACTCACATAGGCACAACCAAGAAAGGCAAGCGAGTTAGACAGACAGGGCTTTCAAACCATTCCTGGCCAGCTAGAACATCATTGTCATCCAGAAGGTCGCCCCCATGTCCTGGGGAGATCAAAGCATTCTTCAATCCATTCAGAAAACATTCACTGAGCATCCTTTCTCTACCAGGTACTATTCTAGCCACCAGGCATACAGCAGTGCTCCCTTACTCTTGGGGCTTCCAGTCTAGTGGGGAGACAAATAACAAACACATGAACTCATAAATATATACCACAGCGTCGGGTGATGTTATGAGTTGGAAGGAGTCTGCCCCCAATTCATCGGTGTAAGTCCCGTCTTAGTCTGTTCAGGCTGCTACAACATGTACCAGAGGCTAGATGGCTTATAAATAGCAGAAATTTATTTCTTCCAATTCTGAAGCCTGGGAAGTCCAAGATCTAGGCTTCGATTTGGTGTCTGGCCAGAGTTCTCTCCCTGGTTCATCGACTGACATCTGCTTACTGTGTCTTCATGTGGCAGAAAGGGCAAAAGAGCTTTCTGGGGTCTCTTTTTTCTTTTTAAGCGTGTGTGTTTGGAGTATAATTGCTTTACAGCGTTCTGTTAGTTTCTGCTGTACCACGAGGCAAACCAGCTATCTGTATACATATATCCCTTCCCTCCTGGGCCTCCCATCTCACCCATCTAGGTCATCATAGGGCACTGAGCTGAGTTCCCCGTGCTACTGGGGTCTCCTCTTTAAGACCACGAATCCCACTCACGAGGGCTCTGCTTTCATGACTAATCACCTCCCAAAGGCCCCACCTCCTAACACCATCACCTCAGGGATGAGGTTTTAACCTATGAACTCTGAGGGGACACATTCAGGCTAACCCCCAGGACCTGAGAACGTGACCTTAACGATGATCTCACCAGAGGTCATCACGTGAGGTTATCAGGACGGACCCTGATCCAATACAACTGACATCCTCGCAGAAAGGGGAAATGCAGATGACACACACAGAGGGCAACGATGTGAAAGGACACAGCGGGAAGACAGCCGTCCACAGACCAAGGAGAGCGGCCTGGAGCACACCCAGCCCTGACCTGGGCTCTGGCCTCTGGCCTCCAGAGCCGTGTGGCTATAAGTCTGCTATTTAACCGCCTAGTGTGCGGTACTTAGTCACAGCGGTTCTGGCAAACTGACACAGGTGATGGGACGCACTTTGAGGAAAGAGAGCAAGGTGAGGGGGCAGACAGCAACAGGGGACAGGGATAATACAGAGGGTCATCAGAGCGAGCCCATGCTGACCCCCAGGATCCCAAACAGGCCTGGTTGTTCACTCCACCAGGACCAGCCCTCAAAGGGCTTCTCGGGTGGACAAAACAGCCCCGAAGGGCCCCAGGCGTATTTTTACACCTGTGCTTACACCTGGCTCAGTGCATTTTATGTCCAAGTTAAACAACAGCTTTTGCTCCTTAAAAGGGTTTCACTTCTCCCAATGCTCCCTCTTTTTCTTTCTTCTCATCTGCTCACCACACACTCTATCCATCGTCTTTCCCAGGAAGAAATAACAGGACACAGTTCAGAGTTGCCCGAGCAAGAGTCAAGCTCTCCCAAAGATCCGTCTACACTCCATCACATCCTTTCCCTGGGACCCAGGCATGGCAGGGGCAGGAAGGAAGAAATCAGGCATGTCAAGCCAAGGTCATAGTCTCAACCGTACACCTGCCTCACCCAAGTATAATCTGCAACTCAAACTCAATTAGCACAGGTGCTAACACACCACAGTGACCCAAATCCTCATCCCAACACACAAACCTCCATTCAGACAGCACTGCTGACAGGGAGGAGCAACAAAGCAGTAGCTCTTAACATTTTGGGGGTAAATAATTCCTTTTAGAATCTGATGAAGTTATGGATCCTCGTCCCAGAAACATACATATACATATACAATTTATAGGGATCCACAGAACTTCAAAGATTAAAAGCAGGAGGAGAAGGGGATGACAGAGAATGAGATGGTTGGATGGCATCACCGACTCAATGGACATGAGTTTGAGTAAGCTCTGGGAGTTGGCGATGGACAGGGAGGCCTGGTGTGCTGCAGTCCATGGGGTCGCAAAGACTGAGCGACTGGACTGAACTGAACAGAACCTCAAAGCTCCGCTATGGTCTCTTGCTAGTTAATGGAATCCAGGGAACTAACCTCTGTGAGAACTACCAAGAAACAAAGACAAAGAGGAAACAGGGAGCAAGCAAGATGGGTCAGGCTTCAAAATACATCAAAAAGAGGATTCAAAATACATGAAGGAGGACTGATTGCCTTAATACATAGAAGTGCTTATAAATCAGGAAGAGAAAGACCAACAACCCAAGGGAAAATGGTGAATGGCCACGAACAATGAACAGAAATGAAATGCAAACTGTTGTTGGACATATGAAATACGTTCAACTCACAAACATGATAACCTACACGTAACACAAGATATTAAGTTTAACCAACTAGATTGGCAAAGATCAAAGTCTGACAGTATCTTATACTGATAAAAATCTGGAAAGATATCCCCACACCAGGTTGATGAGAGTATAAACTAGGACAACTTCCTTGGCAGGCGATTTGGTGAGACTCATCAACAGTTTAAACGTCCTATCCTTGGGAATTCCCTGGCAGTCCCGTGGTTAGGACTCAGTTGGCACTGTCATTACCAGGGCCAGGGTTTGATCCCCGCTTGGGGAACTAAAATCCTGAAAGCCACACAGTGCAGCCAAAAAAAAAAAGAAAATCAGACATACCCTTTCACCTAGAACTAGGAATTTAAACCTCAGATATACTTGAATATTTACAAGATGATACATAGGCATGGATATGTACTACAGCACAATTTGGGGATACAGCAAGTCCCCTACCTACGAACCTTCAAGATGTGAACTTTCAAAGGTGCAACTGGGCAATCACATGTCCAACACCGCAAGTAAGTTCACGTGTCTGGTGTACACTGTCACATGCGTGCATTCTCTACAAATGGTTGTGCTTTTGTGTACCTCACTATACAGCACAGTATAGAGTCCAGTCGCTCAGTATCTTTGTTTCAAGCTCAGAGCCTCTGCCCTCAACAGGAGTGACACTGCAGCTTGCCCTTCAATTCCTATTGCTAATGATCCTTCAGCTCTACTGTCTCCCACCTCTAGTCAGTGACACTTCTTGCCTGTGTACTCGACGCCAACCCCTGCAGGTCAGCTGTTGTACTGCGCTATGCTTTTCAAGGTACTGTACTGTAAGACTAAAAAGGTTTTCTTTACGTTTGGGTTTGTTTTTATGTATTCTCTGTGTGAAAAGTATTATAAACCTATTACAGCACAGTACTATATAACTGATTGCATTAGTTGGGTACCTAGGCTAACTTTGTTGGATTTCCGAACAAACTGGACTTACTCTCAGAATGTGCTCTCAGAACAGAATTCAATTCATATGTAGGGGATTTACTGTAACAAAAAAATGGTATGCAACCTAACTGCCCATTCTTTAATTGTGCTTAATTCTTTAACTAATGTCCATTGACTTACTCATCAAGGAATGGCTAAATAGATATGGTACCTCCATGTACTGAATGGGCTTCCACGGTGGCTCAGTGGTAAAGAATCCTTCTGCCAATGCAGGAGATGCAGTTTTGATCCCTGATCTGGGAAGATCCCCTGGGGAAGGAAATGGCTACCCACTCCAGTATTCTTGCCTGGGAAAACCCATGGACAGAGGAGCCTGGCGGGCTATTGTCCATGGGGTTGAAAAAAATCAGACACGACTTAGCAAAAAAACAACAACAGCATGTACCAAATACCATGCAGTAATTAAAAAGAATAAGACAATTCTTTAGTAAATTTGGGGAAAGGATGTTCAAGATATATTGCTAAGTGAAAAAAGCAAGACACTGAACAGCATGTATGGTGTAAAAATATCTGTTCCTGTATCTATCCATTTACAAATGTATGCGTACAGAGTATCAAATGTATGCACACTTGGATGCAGACAGAGTATGTGTGGAAGGAGACACAGGAAGCCAGAAGCGGGGTTGCCTCTGGGGAGAGGAACCCAACAAACACCAAGGCACCCAGGTGGAGGCAGAATTACCTCTCACTGCACCCCCTCTGGAAACCTTTCCATTTAAGACCACGTGTCTGTATCACCCATTCCAGACTTTAACCAAATGACTCTTAAAACATAAACACACACAAGTGGTTAAAAACCAAAAAGGATTCAGTAAGTAGAAACCACATAGCTAGGGAGGGCGGAGAAGGCAACGGCACCCCACTCCAGTACTCTTGCCTGGAAAATCCCATGGACTGAGGAGCCTGGTGGGCTGCAGTCCATAGGGTGGCTAAGAGTCGGACACAACTAAAGCGACTTAGCAGCAGCAGCAGCTAGGGAGGGCAGAGCCCATTTAGTGGAGGTGGTAACAGGATGTTAGGAGATGGTGCTCACCTAGCAACCCTTCTGTCACCCAAATGTCCCAAACCAGGACTCAGAGAACTATCCAGTTTCCCACAACTCAAAAGTGATTGAAAGGGAGGGTCTCTCCCACTGTTTCTTGATTAGACCCACTGGTCGACAAGTTAGCCCAACTCTGTGGCCATGACATCCTCAAGAGAAAATACATAGGACTGTATCTCAAAAGCACCCACAAACCCAACAGAGAGCCCTGGGCATCCTAGTGAAAAGAAACATGATGCCAGAATATTCCCACGATGATGCTCGGTGTTGGGAACTAGCCTCTGCGGCTGTTCTCTCATTCCAGGGAGGGATAGCACCACACTAGGTGGGCAAGGTGGGGCAGGGAGCGCCCCCACCGGCCTGGATTCAGATCAAGACTCTGAACTCTGGCCCGTCTCCCGCAGGAAGCCGTGGACACCTGGCCCCGCTGCCCCGCTTCCCCTTCTGGGCCAAGAACTTCCTCCACAGCTGCTGAGCTCTGCTGCGAGCTCGCCCCAGGAACTGCCCTCGGCCAGTGTCCAAGGCCACACCCCTCTCCAGGGCCGCTCTCAGCCAATGATCGTCCAGGGCCCACGGGTACAAAGCCCCCAACCCCTCCCCCCAACCCGGACCCCTCCCTAGATATAAAGACATGAAGACCCCAGCCTGGACGTCTCAGCTCCTGGAGCACAGCATGGCGTGGGTGGAGGGCTTCAGCTGGGACTGCATCAGCGTCCAAGGCTGCCTGACTTCTCCCCTCGCCTCTCCTCCTCTGACAGTGCTAATATACACCGAGTATACACCCCAAGCCCACACTCCTTCCTTCCCGAGGTCTGCCTCCCAGGAAGTCACCTACAATCCAGTCCTCATCATCTAAGAAGCTGCTGTGGGTTGAACTGTGCCCCACAGAGAAGTGCGTAGGTCCCCACCCCTGGCACCTGTGAATATGGCCTTATGAGAAATGGGATCTTTGCAGATGCTACCAAGGCGAGCTCCTACTAGTTTAGGGTAGACCCAAAATCCAGTTGGGCTGGCTTCCCTTGTGGCTCAGACAGTAAAGAATCTGCCTGCGATGCAGTCCATGGGGTCGCCAGGAGTTGGACACAACTGAGTGACTGAACTGAACTGCAATGCCAAAGACCTGGGTTCCACCCCTAGGTCCAGAAGATGCCCTGGAGAAGGAAATGGCTATCCGCTCCAGTATTCTTGTCTGGAGAATCCCATGGACAGAGGAGCCTGGCAAGGGCTTGCAAAGAGTCGGATGCAACTGAGCGACTGACACTTTCACTACTTTTCTAAATCCCATGGCTGGTGTCCTTATAAGGAGAGCGAGATTTGGAGACAGGGAAGACTCACAGGGGATAGAAGGACCTGTGAGGAGACAGAGGCAGACACTGAGATGCTGCAACCACAAGTCCAGACATGCCAGGGATGGTTGGCAAGTACCAGAAGCTCCCCTAAAGCTTTCAGAGGTTCACCCACACCTTGATTTTGGACTCTGGGCTTCCAGAAGAGGAAGATATGATTGGACGGCATCACCGACTCAATGGACATGAGTTTGAGCAAACTCCAGGAGAAAGGCATGTTGGACATGACTTAGCAACTGAACAACAGTAGCCAGCTAAGCTATCAACGTCATAATAGCTTCAGGTGCACAGCAGAGCCACTCAGCCATATATACACATCTATCCGTTCTCCCCCAGACTCCCCTCGCCTTTTGGTCATTTGTTAGGGCTTCCAAAGCAGAAGACACAGGAGACATGGGTTAGATCCCTGGATCAGGAAGATCCCTTGGAGGGGAGGCATGTCAACCCACCCCAGTATTCATGCCTGGAGAATCCCACGGACAGAGGAGCCTGGTGGGCTACAGTCCACAGTGTCGCAAAGAGTTGGGACACGACTCAAACGACTTAGCATGCACACACCCTGACAATAGAGAAGAGAAGGTCAGAGGAAAAAATCCACCCAAGGCAACCTCCTCTTGGTCAACGCAGGTAAGGATACCAGAGAGGTGGTTTTTATTTGCTCAGGGTCACTTCAAGCATCTAATGAGAAAATGCATGGAAGACCCTGGATACGCCACAAAGCACTCTACCGCTGAGCTGGCATTCAGGAGAAAGGAGGGGCGACAGCTCTCTCTGCCTTTGTAGAAGCCTCCGCCTCCTTGGGTACCATTCAGGCCCTGTGGCTCACCTCTCTCCTGCCGGTCATCCTACCAGCCAGCAGCACTGCATCAGAGAACGTGAAATTCAATTCAGATCTGTACTTGAAAGCGGCCAGGGCCCAGGCTGAGTTGGGGAAGCGGTTTCACCAGTTTGCTAAAAATAAGGCTCAGGGATTATCTATAGGTTTCAATTAGCCACGAGAGCAAGCAGGTTGCTCAGTTATCATGAATAATCGAGATGGGGTGTATAGCCTGAGATAAATGATACTTCGCGCCCAGCCCACCTTTTCACAGAGGACACCCAGCCTGCCTCCTCTCAGAGCAGACAATGGGGGCCACTCTCCACACCTCCCGGGAGGAGAACCCCGGGCGTGGATGACCGCCACGTGGCCCTGGAACAGCCTCCAGCGTGCACACCGCTGTAGTTGAGCCCAGCCTGTAGCAATGACTCCACACACCCACAGAGAAAATTTCGGGTTGTGCTCCTCTTCATGGGCACGGTTCAGCACTGTTGTGCTGACTCAAAGCGCCCTTTGAAGTCCTTGGGACTTGAGGATCAATGAAGCGAGCCCTACGTGCCAATTTCCATCATTCACAGGGACTTCAAAAAGATGAGGCAGGGCGGGAAGTTCAGAAAAGACTGTGCCTGCGAACTGCAGCATGCAATCTCTGAAATTATAGGCGCAGCCCTGTCACATGCGACTCTTGGAGCAGGTGCTTTCTGCCCAATGCCTCTCACTTGCCAAGAAATTCCTGCTGAGGGTTAATAGGAATATCCAGTTCCCTAAGCATTTCTTGTGTCTCAGCACTATTACCCCTAAATTTCTAGCACTTAAAAAAAAATTACAGGATTTAGCACCTGTTTGTCTCCGAAATACTTGCTAAAAACGGAACTGCCAAAAGGCCACCTCTAAAATTAGTCATATTTCCTGCTCCGAAAAACATAGTAAATTCTATTTTTAGTAACTCCTTCACTCCAGGTACCTGGCGTGACATGGCGCTGTCATGCTCGGGCATAATTATTGGCAACTTACTAAGCAGGCAACCCTTATTTTTAGCCCCAAAATAGCTCCAGTGAAAATGATTAACAGGCTTTAAAAACAAAAAAAAACTAAGGGTTAGAACAAGGTATTTAAGCATCTCAGCCAATCATTTTACGTACCTAACTTCACAGAGACTTAATCACAAAAAAAAAAAGTAATTGCGGCAGTAACCATTCTCCCCTTTCCGCAGTTTTGCCTGTCGGTGAAAACAGCTCTATACCTGAAGGCACCTACTGTCATCCCTGTCAGCCTCTCCAACTACACTTTCTTCATGTTTTAAATGTGATAACCTTGGGCCTTCCTGTTGGTCCAGCGGTTAAGGATCCACCTGCCAATGCAGGGGACCCGGGTTTGATCCCTGGTCCGGGAAGATCCTGCAAGTCGCTAGGCAACTGGGCCAGTGAAGTGCAACGACTGAGCCCGTGCTCTAGAGCCCGTGTTACCACCACTGCCCTCATGTGCTGTGACTCCTGAAGTCTGTGCACCCTCGACCCCATGCTCTGCAACGAGAGAAGCCACTGCAATGAGAAGTCCGTGCACCACAACAAAGAGCAGCCCACGCAGCAACAGCAACCCAGTGCAGCCATAGATAAAGAAACAAATGCTTTTGAAAAGTTAAGTACAATAACCTATCAAGTGCCAGAGACTCTGCATTGCCCAGGTATTGGGGACCAGCATCAGAGGCTGTGAGTACACCTCCCCTCTGGGTCTTCACAAGTTATCACTTCACACTCCTGCACAGCAACTTCATTCTTCGTCTCAAAGCCACTGAGAATCCTTTTCAAAGTTTGATCTTGTCATCATTTTTTTTCCTCATCTAATCATCAGCTTAGTCAAAGACAAGACTGAGAATGTGCCAGTTAAGAGTTTCACATGATCTAGTGAATTATTGACTTTTAAAGCCACGTTAAGGCAGGCTGCACCAACTGAAAGCTCCTAGAGGACAAAGTGAGGCCCTGCCCAAAGCCATCAGTTTTTTCAAGCACTAAAAGGGCCAACCGGATTCAAATGACTCTCAAACAACTCTGGAAAGAAGTATGCAAAAGAAAAGCCAGGGCGGTGGGGGGTTGGGGGGGCGAGGGGGATACTGTCCTGCAGGCAGTGATGGGAAAAGTTGCCTCTTGATAAGATAGAATTGAATGAAAGTCAGGGAAAAGTGTCTCGTTTTCCAACCTGATTCAGACAGTAATTCCCAGCGTGCCATGGAGGATGGCACCCAAAGCTTTTTGGAAACGTACACAAGTCAAAATGCAACACACACGAAGTGCCCTAAACCAGTGATACTCTGGATTTTGGCATAAGTCACCCAAAACAACATGCCCAGTTTGAGACTGCAACTGCGGGTGTGGGGTGCCTCCTCTTTTTCCTTTTCTCCACCCCCCTTTGCAGATTTTTCCTGAACTGATTCCTCAGGACAGGTTGCCCTGGATCCTTGCACTTTGGGGGTGGTGTGGGGGGCAGGGGCAGGGGAGAATACATCGATTCCCCCCCACACACGTCTTGGTACAGCATTCATGATTTCATGTGTGGTCTGTGGTCTGTGTCCTCTCAAAAAGAAAGGAAAAGAGAAAAGTGAAGAGCTTTCTCCAAAAAGTATGCACCTCCCCGAAGGGGGAATTATTGAGAGGAGAGGGCCTCCTGGGACACTCACATCACCCACTCTGGGGACATTTCATTTCCCTTCCTCCAGGTCCTGTCACCTCCAGGGGTCCCCTGGCTTCGCTCTCAGGAGTAACCACTCTCTGGGTGAAATCTCTATTAATAGGTCACCTTTTAAAGAGACCTGGAAGGCTACAAATTGTGTGAGGTTGATTACACCTTTGTTTTGTTCTTAATAAGACAGGATCCAGCACATGAGTGGGGCTGGGGAGTCATCAGCTCAGCAGTCCTTCCTGGGTAGAGGCATCTACAAGCACGCACACACACACACACACACACACACACACACATTTTAATCTCTACAATCTGCCAAAACCCTAAATCTATTAGTTAAGCATTAAGGCATTATTAGGAGAAGGCAATGGCACCCCACTCCAGTACTCTTGCCTGGAAAATCCCACAGACGGAGGAGCCTGGTAGGCTGCAGTCCGTGGGGTCCCGAAGAGTTGGACACAACTGAGCGACTTCACTTTCACTTTTCACTTTCATGCATTGGAGAAGGAAACGGCAACCCACTTCAGTGTTCTTGCCTGGAGAATCCCAGGGAGACAGCAGAGCCTGGTGGGCTGCCGTCTGCGGGGTCGCACAGAGTCGCAAACGACTGAAGCAACTTAGCAGCAGCAGCAGCAGCAAGGCGTTATTGGATCTGTGACATACAAGCTATGAATGACACCCATCGTTTCTTTAAAGCTGGCCATTAAGTGAACTAAAATCCAGACTTCTCAGGAGGCTTGCAGTCCCAGAGCCCCTGATTCTACCGACTGAAGTAGGGCACACATCAGAAATATCTCCCAGTCTCCTCCACCACTCTAAGATCCACCTTCCTTAACTAGATTCAATCAGTTAGTCCAGCGCAATAATTTTACGTCCAATTAATTGGTCCTCCTCTTGCGGAGAGGAAGTGAGATGCAGCGTTTGAAAAAGATAAGATGAGATAAACGGGCGTGAGCCTCTAAGGGGTGCGGGGTGGGGGGGTCAGGGTGGGGGGAATCCTCACTGGACCCCATCCGGGTAGGAATTCCTCGCATTCCAGAGTGCCTGGGGGCCCAGCCCTGAGCTCCAGAACCGCAGCACCCGGCTACGGACTGAGCTCGGAGTGCAACCCCGGGCAGTTCAGCCAAAGCACACAGCCTGATACTAGGGAGGGAAAGAGCAGCGGCGAGGAGCCGAGCCCCGGGAGAGAGGAAGGCAGCCGGAACAAGCTGAGCGGCGGGCAGGGGGAGCGCGCGCGCGCGCCTAAACGTTGCCCATTATGCTGTGAGCAGAGCACCTCGTCTCTTTCTGCTGCTGCTACTGCTAATGCTAAGTCACTTCAGTCGTGTCCGACTCTGTGCGACCCCATAGACGGCAGCCCGCCAGGCTCCCCCGTCCCTGGGATTCTCCAGGCAAGAATACTGGAGTGGGTTGCCATTTCCTTCTGCAATGCATGAAAGTGAAAAGTGAAAGTGAAGTCGCTCAGTCGTGTCCGACTCTTAGCGACCCTAGGGACTGCAGCCCACCAGGCTCCTCCATCCATGGGATTTTCCAGGCAAGAGTACTGGAGTGGGGTGCCATTGCCGTCTCTTTCTGCTAAGTTTCAAAGAGGAAACGGACGTAACCAGACTGACTCCTCTACATTTCGAGTGAAAACAAAGTTCTACCACCCGTGCCAGGCACGGGTGAAGTGAGCGCTCTGTAATTAGCTAGCCGGATCCGCGGGCATCCCCGCCTTCGCCCAGACGCGATGGGTTAAGTTCCCAGCCCACTGCGAACCCAGGAGTAAACGGCGCTGGCGCTCACTTTGGACTAGAAGGAGGTTTGGAGGGGTTTTTTTCTTCTTGAAAGAGCCCCTCCATTCAGTGAGTTCCTCTCCGGAACACTCCCCCTTGTGCATGGAAATTCAAGCCAGAGGCACTTTGAAAACTACTCACTGCTAACCCCACTTACCCGAAACAAAGGGGCACCCCACCCCGAGAGACTGTAGGAAGGGAACAAGTGACAAGGGTGAGGAAGACCTGCAGTCACATGCCAGGGGCTCCAGCACACACGAGGGAACTGGCGAGAGAGATTAAAGCCAGGAGAAGCTGGGGGTCAGAGGGCAGGGCAGTTCGCCCTAGGGTCAGAGGGCCCACAGCAGTGTGTCCGGGACCCCCAGGCTGGCAGAGGATCCCAGGGCAGAGAGTGGCTGGGCAGGTGGGAAGCCCGGAACCTCCCTGCCTTTCCCAAACTGCTGGCGTCTCTCTCTCTGAATTGGCCACCAAAGGGGGCTGCTTCCCACGGGACCTGGGCTGAGCAAGCACCAGCCTGGGGTGGAGGGTTGGGGGGGGCTGTGGGGGTGGCTGGGGCGGGGGGCGGTTTGAGTCTGAGATGCTCCAGCCTGAAGTGGCTCCAAACTTAGGGTAACTGTCAGGCTAGCTTGCGCAGCATCTCAAAAGTAAGTCATCCTGTGTTGAGTTTCTTCTCAAATCTAAGTGAACAGCTGAGGTCCAGCAGGGCCTTGCCTGACAAGGGATCACACCCTGCTAACTTTTCAAGGTCTGGAGGGGCTGCCCCTTCAAGTGTCTGGGGGACTTGGTGGCGGGGGGAGGTCTTCATTTGTTTTCCTTGCTTCTAGAAGATGAGAAGGTCTCTTCCAACATCTGAAGTCTGGGGGTATCAGTGCCAGTAGCTCCCACCCCAGCGGCGGGAGTGAGGAAGGAAGGAGTGGGTGGGATGTCTGGGGGTGCGGTGGGGGCGATCCAGGACGCAGCGGGGGGAAAGGTGGATGGTGGGAGGGGCGGCGTGTGAAAACCCTCCTGTGACCAGGTAAAACGTCCCCTAACTCTGCACCCCACAGGTGGGAATGTCCCTGGCGTCTCGGCCTTTCCCTACTTCCTCCCGAGCCCGCGAGGGGGATCAGGCTCTAAATTGGCCCCCAAGGGCTGGCTAATCGGCTCTCCCACCTTCAACATCAGGGCCCACGCACTCCAGTCCTGGGTCCAGCTTCTCCACTGATTTTGCCGCCCCTATCGGCCCGAGAGCAGAGTCCCCCCCGGCCGCCCCCCCGCCGCCACTGCACCCCAACCCCGCTCTGGTGCCCGCCAGGCGGCGCCCTTCAAGATGCAAAAAAGCTGCGGGCGTCTGGCTTCGCGGGGAAACCAGTCGCCCCCCACCCCACTAACCAGGGAAAGTGACCCCAGACCGCTCCTCTGGGAAATGCCAGTATCCTGGTCTGCAGAGCTAGCTCGCGCGTTTGGCTCGACCCCGCGTTCAACCCGAGAGGAAAAGCAGGCGGAGCGGGAGGTGCTGGGCCGGGGCTCCGCAGCCTGACTCGCAGCGCGGGGTTCCCCGTAGGATCCCCCCGCCCCTCCCGACCCGATCTCCCATCCCGGGGCGGAGGGGCGGGGGGTCCGGGGCCCAGCGCCCCGGGCGGCTCACCTTCTCTCCGGTCAGCACGTGCAGCCCCTCGCGCACCTTGGCGAAGGAGCCCTCGCCCAGCTTTCTGCTGCCGATGAGGTAGTTGCCTACGCGCTTGTGGTGCTGGAAGTCGCGGAGCCGCTCTCGGGGCACGCCGCTCACCCAGGCCGGCAGGAAACTTCCTTCGCAGGCAGCCGCCGGCCTGGCCGCGTCCTCGGCGCCGCCGCCGCCGCCCCCGGGCGCCGCCGGCTCGCCTAGGAGCCCGTCCCCCGCCGCCGCCGGCATCGCGCCGCTCCGGTTCGGCTCCCGCGCTCGCGGCTCCTCCTTCTCTTCGGCCGGCTCCCCGGGCTCCTCCCGCCGCCGCCGCCGCCGCCGCAGCTGC